>NC_142772.1:14098223-14248535 GCF_988280905.1 Pimephales promelas | reverse complement strand
GTACTGACAGTCATTAGCGATTGAGCGGTGAATGCGAATGTGCTGTGCTCGGGGAGTGTGTGTGGAGAGAGGGAGATCAGACTCTGTGCGTCATCAAATAGGGGGGTGTCCAGCAGCTCATGAGTTCCAGTGCGTCACGGAGCCCTGTTTTAGCCCCGCCCAATTAATCCGTAAAATTGCAATGGTGAAAAACTGTTTAACGGTCTAACTCCACATTTCAGTACTTCACAGTTCACAGACTTTGTAATATGTTTTAGCAATACATATGTAACATTTATAATGTTTTAGAACTTTTTTGTTGAATTGACTTTACAGGGACTTTAAAAACATGCTGGATATTTAGCATCATGGCTCACTTACAAACACACAAACACGCGTGATCTTAGTAATTTTTATATGTTTGGAACAACCAACCAACGGTTACCAACGGACTTCAAAGCTGCTCATCATTGTCTGTGGTAAGTGATAGTGACTAATATACCGATAGCATGCCCCAGAGTTTTGGGAAAAGAATGGTATGGTAATATGGATATTGTAATGGTAATTAACTGAAATGACCACACCAGTCTTCAAACAATAATATTTCTGATGATTCCTCATCCCAAATGTATCCCTGCAGCAGCAGCATTCATTCTCTACTAGTTTACTTAGCTAGCTTTAGCCGTTTTAGCTAATTTTTGTGGTTTCTTTAAACGGCATTACTCCTCACAGGTATGGGGTAGAGAGTAGAGACTTACTTTTTTTAAATGCTCAGAATATTATGCTCTAAGAGAGGTATGCGTCCTATATGTTCAATAAGCTTCGACCAGAAGTTGAAAAATTGCTAAAATTTCAACTGGACTTGTAAAGAAATAGATATGAGAATAAATGCTGCTACAGGGATACTTTTGGAGGGAGGAATCATTGGAAATAAACTTGTATGAAGCCTGGTGTGGTCCTTGAAGTGTTTGTGTCAGACAGATGGTAGGCTAGTAAGGATATAGCTAAAGGCTACACCAAACGTTAACTGCTAGCTACATGGCTAGTTGTTACATTCAGGTTTAGAAAGTTTAGCTAGTTAGCTTGTGACATGAATGGCCACACAGACAAAAAAACAACAACTATATAGCTATATTGGATATCAGACTGTACACAATACTGAACAATACAAATGTTCTGTAAAATGTAAACATACTATATATTATGTATAGTTTGTTTTTGTTTGTACAGTATATAGAGTGAGTGATTTGTCAAAAGCTAGTTAGCTAGTAGTAATAATAATAATTCATTTTATTTGTGGGCGTCTTTCAAGACACTCAAGAACACCTCACAATAAGCAATAAGTAAACCAATGAAGGTTCCCTAAAACTGGAGTAATATGCTCATTCAACAGTGTTTGTGTAATGATCCGAGCTGCTGAATTCTGAATTCTGGATCCAGTCGCATTGAGCTTGGCACTGGTCAGTACATAAGTAAGCGGATTGTTGTCGCTGTATACTGTAAAGGTGGGTGCGTAGTACAGATAATCACGGAACTTCTCTGTGATGGACCACTTTAAGGCTAGAAACTCCAATTTCCCTGAGTGAAGATGATAATTTCTTTCAGAGGCTGTCAGTGTACGGGATCCATAAGCAATGACTCTGAGTTTCCCCTCTTGCCTTTGGTACAGAACAGCACCAAGTCCCTGGTTTGAGGCATCCGTATGGAGTATAAACGGCTGCGAGAAATCAGGAAATCCAAGGACCGGATGTTCCGCCAAGCAGTCTATTAGCTTCTCCAATCTCTGCTGATGTTTTTCTGTCCATAAAATGGGCTTCTGAGAAGGCACTCCTTTCTTTTTGTTTTTTGTACACTTGGTGGTGGTTCCATTGTATCTTTCGCCCTTTGTCTCCACTTCAGCAAGTCATAGAGCGGCCCAGCGATCTTGGAGAAATCTTAACTTAACAGGCCAAGTACGGCTCTCAACTGTCCCACCGTGCTGGGTCTTTTCTCTCTCAGGGCTCTCACAGCCTCGGTGTCAGCAGGGTCAATTTTACTTCCTTCCGCGGACACAATCCTCCCCAGGTAACGAACTTCCCGCTTGAATATCTCACATTTACTCGGCTTGAGTTTGATCCCATATCGCCTTAAATGCTGCAGAACTCTTTTCACATCATTGACATGGTCTTCAAAGGATTTGCTGAACACTAGCGTGTCATCAAGGTAGGGGACACAGCAATCGTCTCTGAGGTCCTTCAGGCACTCTTCCATGCAGCGTTGGAAAGCTGCCGGAGCGTTCATCAGACCAAAAGCAGGGCTCCAGACTAACTTTTTTTACTAGGAGCGCTGTTGCCCCTGACTGAAAATTTTAGGAGCGCAAGCAGAAAATTTAGGGGCACACCTTAAATCAGCTCGCAATGCAATTATTCAAATTTCCCCCAAAATAACTGTAATACTGACAAATTCTTTAATAATAAATAGACTTGACATTATGATATGCTGTTTTATTTTAAGTTCACAGGGCTCCAGACTCAAAGTTGAGGGCAGCATCACCTCAAATGAGAACTGAGAACAGTGAGTTCTATAAAAAAAATAAAAATAAAAAAAAAAATCTGGTAGCACGGGGGCTGACAATAAATCACTAAGCTTAATTTAGGGTGTAGATGAAAGTAGATGAAATTAACTTTAGTTAGTATCATTTATAGTGTCTTAATATTAATTAATAAAAGTAGTGAAATATGTATATGGATTATGCAGTGAAAATAGCCAATAAACATCCTACTGTTTACAATGGTAGCCTATTATTATTATTTTTTTAAGTGTTTAAATAAGAGTTTTCCAACATCTTAATTTTTCGTTTTAGGACAATCTTTAAAGGATGAACAAAAAATGTGTTGGTAAATCACATAAAAAATACAAATATGATATTATTGAAGTGCTGGGAAAAGATGTGTAGTAGGCTACTTGTAAGCATTTGACTATTTCTTACACATTATCATATTTATGGTTAGAGTTAACTTACTACATTAGCCTAAATCCATGGTTCTGTTAGGCTGATTTGTGGACTGAAAGCCTTCTATAAGTGTTTCTCCTGGTTTCCACGTCAGCACTGCCTCTGTTTGATCTGATATGGTTACAGAACTCTGCGCCGAATCGGAGTGTTTCTCGCTGGATCTCGTGGTGTTGATGTTATTAATTCTGAGGCGAATTCAATTGATTTCTTTACTGGATCTAGCCGTGAGCGAGATTGGCCCGCGACTGGCAAGTTCGGGGCTTTATTTTGTCAATGGTTCGGATCGCTGCTCCACGGTCCTAATCATATATGAGTGGCGTATTTTCGTTGCACTTTCATTTTATTTGCATTCGCTGCTAGGTAACGACTAACGAGTCGATAGATCGCTGATTGCTCAGACGCACATCAGGTTGTGATATTTGTCTCCGTCTCCTTCCCACAGACGTTTACGCGCGCTATTCTTGTCACAGATTCATTGACGCGCCCCTTCCACGCTTAACCATACGTTTAACGTGTGGCAAATTTACTGGTCGCACACTCTCAAATTTTGGTCGCAAAATGCGACCATTTGGTCGCAGTCTGGAGCCCTGAAAAGGGATGCGAATCCATTCATACAACCCCCATGGTGTTACGAAAGCTGTCATGAGTCTACTCTCTTTGGCCATGAAACCCTGATGGTATGCTTTTCCTTGGTCAAGTAGTGAGAACCAGCTGTTTCCTCCAAGACTGTCCATGATATCCTAAACACGTGGAATGGGCTGTCGGTCAGGGTTTGTTTTCCGATTTAATTCTCTGTAGTCAATACACAACCGCAAACTACCATCCTTTTTCCGGACGCAGACCACTGGTGAGGAATACGGAGAGTTTGACTGTTTAACCCATCCTTTGGCAATGAGATCGTGTAGGTAATCCTTCATTTCTTTGTACAGGGGACGAGGTACTGACTGGTAAGTGCGTGCGACTGGGGTAGAGTCTGTTAGCGAGATAGTCAACTGCAGCCCATCTATGCAGCCAATGTCATCATCGGATTGATTGATTGATTGATTGAAAACTTTATTGAACAACAATCAACATGAAGTGTTCAAAAGGATAAAAACACAAGAAAGCCCAAGGGCTTGTTTCCATTGTGGTCCTTCATGGAAGACGAGAAACGGTACATAGACAAAATAACATTTAAAACAGTAGAGAAAGAGGGCATACAAAATACAAACACACACAGATAACAGATAAGAGCACAATAAAAAGAACGAAAAAGAGTCAGATTCCCAGATAAACAAGCAGTCAATTACAATATTCCTACTACTACATGCCTTTCTATTTCTATTTCATTTCTTTTTTTCTTTTTTTTTTATTGGTTTAATAACCAATTTTTTATTGAAAATTTAAAATAATAATAGGAAGAGCTCAACAGTTTAAGGTTTGAAGGTAAACCATTCCACAAGACAGCTGCAGAGTATAGGAAAGAATACTTTCCCACACAGCTCTTAAAAGATTTCGAAAAGGAAGCTGCTTCCTCTCTCAGCATCTGTCTTACAATGTGTCTTCTGGACTCACTGAGATGGCTTAAGTCCAGGGGTGGTTCCCATGCGATGTCAGAGGTATGGCCGGTTTCATCTGTTATTTGATTGACCGTCACGGAAGTTAAGTCAGGTCCCTCACAAGTAGCAGTTGGATACACTGCCTGTACAGGTTGCACTGTGCCTATGACCATTTTGCCTGTTAACAGTAGGTCATGATCCGTAGGATTCTGTACACTGACAATTATGTGGGGAGATGCGTGTTGTCGCAGGGTTACAATCGTCTCACAGAACTCCAACCCCTCTACCCACTGTGGGTTAACGTCAGGCTCAAAAAGTAGCAATGTATCTACTTTTGGTCGATGTGACTGTACTCTGCATTCAATTTGTACTGATGTGTGTTTGGGCACATGAACATTTTCTTTTTTTGTTTTGACTAAATATTCACACGATGTTTCTGCATGAACTTGCTCAATGAAAGCTTGAACTTTTTCTCTCTCCACCGATTCATTGGTGATTGGCTGAGTTAATTCCTTGTTGTTCACTATTTGTTCAATCACATTGTATCCAATGATAGGATGAAGTACAGTAGCTCTCTGCCCTTCATCACCAACACAGGTATGATCAGTTCTTTTGTTTTCACTTCATTGGATGACAACCCAAAAGTCACTTCCATCCACCCTGCATAAGGTATGTCCTGTCCGTTTGCAGCCACAAGGCAGAGTCCTTCAGGTGCATCAATTACCTCTGCAACATTTCTCAGTCTGATATTAGGTGTTTGTTTTTCCACAGTTTATCCACTATACACACTTGAGACCCTGTATCCCATAATACATCAACAAGCTGGCCTTGTATGTAACATTGTACCAGACACTGCTTCCCCACAAAAGCAGTAACCATAGACATTTTTTCTTTCGATTTCCTTTTTGGCAAAGCAGAATTTATAATGACATTGGAGGACTGATTGCGTCGTTTCCCAATTTCTGTCCCGTGATTAGATTGACATGCCCCAGAGCGGTACAATGTTTGCTTACCAGTCTCACAGTGTCTCAATATGAGGTCAGGGTGGATAGTGCCACCAAATGAACAGCTTTGACGGGACTCTTCCATCGCACCGGTCACTGCCTGTCCCGCGGTCGTGACCTTTCCTCGTTTAAAGAACCATCTCTGTGTGTCATGGGCATCCGTGAAATGGTCGCTACCACCACACTTGTAACAGTGACTACAGTAGACATCCAATCCACTTTGTTGACATGCAAAGCATTTCCTTACTCGAGTCGCAGGAGGGTGATAGCGTTGTGCTGGGAGCCACTGTGGTCGTGGAACTGTCTCTCTCATCTGGTCGCAAGGCTGCCAGTAATATTGAGGTGGATATTGAGTCTGAGCAGGATAATGGCCCTCATTTATCAAAAGTGCGTACACCACATTTCCAGCGTACACCTTGCGTACACTCAAAACCACGGTGAGTTTGAGATTTATCAATATGGACGTTGGCGTACGGCACGCTCGAATCCTACACCAGCTCAGGAGGTGGTGTACGCACGTTTTGAGTTAGTGAGGAAATGCGCAGTATTTATTAAAACTTCAGTATTTATTTTTGTGTAACGTGGACTTCAATGTTTAATTTGTGTGACTTTACCAAAGCATTTGATTTGTAGCCTAAGCATATATTCCTTCAGTTGCGAGCCCACTTTACCCTGACGTTTCAGGATTATCCCCGGCAGGTGCGCACGGACTGGGTTCGGTAGCCTAATGCTCAACGTGGACGCCAGCCATTCACCTCAGCCGCAAGTCAGAATGAATGACACTGGAGGTAGACCATCATCTATGGACGCCGACCTTCACTGCATTTCATCCCAGCGGGGCCTCCAAAATGTAGTACCCTCACCGCCTGATGAGGGGAGAAATATGTATAAATGAATACAGGACACGGAGCTGCTGCTGCTTCACTTATCAGAGTCTGTATTGTTTTTTTATACGATGTAAAACAGTTCAATAAATCTTATGTCAATCAATGACAGTGCATTCCTTCAGCAGTAGGCTAATCACAATATATAACAGAATTACATATACAGTACCGGTATTTCTCTTTTATTACTATGTCCACAGATTAAGCATAGATCTGTACTCTGAAATATTCACTGATAACATATATAACATTTTACACGTGAATAAATCCTAAAAATGTGTTCTGAATTATTCAGAATTATTCTTCCTGATACATTTTTAGTACAGACACTCATTTTCAAAGTCATTTGGCACTTACAACTTACTCATTGCATTATTACACCAAGACATATTATTTGTGGACTTACTCTAATATTGCGCCTTCTCTATGAGACCGCATGGTCTCCATAACTAGCATGAAATTTATAACTAGCACGCGTGACGCAGCACACAGACGTGACTTGCAGCAAACTTTTACATGTCCGTAGTAACAGAGTCAGAGTATCTTTATTTGTCTCCCACCGGAGAAATTAGTCTTTGGATCAAGAGAAATTGCTGCATGAGGATTACGACAAGACAAAAACACAGAAACAGTTCAATACAAATAAATACATAAAAAAGCTTTGTGGCTTCTCAGAGACCTGTGCAAAAAGAGCAAATCACCAGTTACAAATTGTACATAATATTTTCACTGATAAACCATACATTAATAAATACAAAATCACATATACATCACTGGTCATTTATGAGCTTAATTGAGAGAGGTATAAATGAGCGCTTGTACCTAATATATTTACACATAGGAACCCTATACCTCTTTCCCGAGGTCAGTAACTCAAACTCTAAAAACAGTGCATGATTAGTGTCGGATATAATATTTTTAGCTTGCCTAATTGTCGCCTGATCAAAAAGCTCCTGCGGGTTAAGGGGTGGTGCTGTACCCATAATTTTGCCTGCTGTCTTAACCAAGTTAAAAAGCTGAGTTTTTGATTTCACTGACAGATATCCAAACCAGCTAGTGATACCATATCTTAGCACGGACTCTATTGTTGCTCTGTAAAAGATCAGCATAATATTTTTACCGACCCCAAACACTCTCAATCTACGCAGGAAGTAGAGGCGCTGATGGATTCTGGCACATACATTTGTAATCTGAGTGCACCAACTCAGATCGTTATCAATATACACTCCTAAATATTTAAAAGATGTCACCTGCTTGATATCATGACCATGAATGGCCACAGGACTCTGGTCCCCCACTGATTTGGGGTCAACCAACATTTCCACAGTTTTTTGTGTGTTAATGTGAAGTTGGTGTGAATCACACCAACCAACAAACCTGTCCACAGCAACTTGGTGGACATACAAGCTGCTTTCCTTATTAAGCAAACTGAGCAGAACCGTGTCGTCAGAGAATTTAACTATATACTGGTTTGGTTCATGGCTGATACAGTCATTTGTATACAATGTAAATAAAAAAGGTGAGCTAACACACCCTTGGGGGGCGCCAATGCTGCACAGAGCTATATCAGACAACAAGGAGTTAAATTTCACCTGCTGTGGTCTGTCCGACAAAAAGGAATGATACCATCTAATTAAAAAAGGATTTACTTTTAACTGAACTAATTTTCTAAGGAGAATATCTGGCTGAATTGAATTAAAAGCAGAACTAAAATCAACAAAAAGAAGCCTAGCATATGCAGCAGGACTTTCCAGGTGCTTCACGGTTAAGTGTGTTATTGTCGCTAGAGCATCACTTGTACTACGTTTTTTTGTATAAGCAAATTGGTATTTATCTACATTTTTTCCTACATCTATGCGAAGTTCATCTATCATAAGCTTCTCTAACGATTTAAAAACATTGGAAGTCAGGGCTTCTGGCCTATAATCATTATTCTCCTGGGGACATGCCTTTTTGGGTACTGGAATAATAATAGTTTTTTTCCAGAGTTGTGGTATTGTACATGTATCTATCGACAACTGAAATAATTTATGCCAGGCCGGTGACAGTTCTTCTGCAAAGGATTTTAAAAGAAAAGCAGACAGATCGTCAGGCCCCGTAGCTTTAGTTGTCTGCATATTTTTAAACACCTTAGTAACAGTATGCAGATCAATTACAATCCTATCCAGATCAACATTACAAAAAACATTCTCTAAAACTGCAGCACAGTCTCTTGTATTATCAGAATTAAAATGCATATAAAAATTATTTAGTTCATTTGCCTTTGCAATTTCGTTGTGAGCAAAGAGGGACTTCTTTTTAATGTCCATATTAGTCATTTTTCTGATAGAGTCCCAGATTGTCTTTGTGTTCGAGTCTGCCAACTCTTTCTCCGCCCGCTGCTTGTACTGCTGCCGAGCTGCTCTCATTTGCAAATTAAGGTCTTTTTGCGCAGCTTGGACTTCGGCTTTGTTCCCAGTTCTAAAAGCTAGTTTCTTCCTGTTAATACATTCCTTAATTCCCTTTGTGATATACGGTTTGTTATTAGGATACCGTTTTAACTGTCTTCTGTGGTATAATAGAGTCAATACAGAAAGAAATATATGCAGTAATTGATTCAGTGGCCTTATCAATGTCCGCGTCCTTCAAAAAGACGTCCCAGTCTGTGCAGAGGAAGCACCCCTTCAGCTCCTCGATTTTCTCACTGGACCATATTTTCACTGTTTGGATTTCTGGTTTACTGGACTTGAAGACTGTGCGATATAAAGGTAGCAGCTGGATAACATTATGATCGGAATTATTCAAATGGGGTCTAGCTCTGGCTGTATAGGCATCCTTGATATTGCCATAGCATTTATCAAGTATACTATTGTTTCTAGTGTTGCATTTAACGTATTGGTGAAATCCAGGTAGCGTTTTATCCAAGCTACAGTGGTTAAAATCGCCAAGTATCAGCATGGGAGCGTCAGGTTTGTTGTGGAGATGACGATGAACACAGTCTGTAATTTCCTTAGCTGCCAAGCTAGCGTTTCCACTTGGAGGAACGTACACAACGCACACAAAAAAACAGTAAACTTAAGCACTTTAAACAATGTAATTAACATTTCTTGAACACTTACATGTCACAAAAACATACTCTCAAAGCTTTTGTATATTTCATACCTGCTGAGGGGAGAAATATGTATAAATGAATACAGGACACGGAGCTGCTGCTGCTTCACTTATCAGAGTCTGTATGGGCTCTATGCACGGCGGTATTTCCGGTGAAGGATTAAGGATGCTCGATAACTTCCGCCGATCGTAGAGTCCAATGCAATACAGAGAATTTATATTGAATTTTATACTCCATGGTTATAATAAAGAAACGTTAGTCACAAAAACAGATAAAACGAATCGGTTACCTAACGTAACCTCGGTTCTCTCTAGATGAGGGAACGAGTATTGCGTAAGCTAGCTTACGCTACGGGAAAGATTCATCTTTGCTGAGAAGTTGAAGCCAAAAAATTATCATTGTCAACGCAGTCTCTTCTGAGGCAGACCATGAGCGGGCTAGCTAGCGGCTCATTGGTTCGCTCAGAGAGAATGCACGAACCTATGGGAGAGCGGCGCTGAGTCCGCGGCCAATGAGCGGACGGCGCTCGCTCACTGCGTCACAGCCCGCCAAAAGGGGCGTGGCTACAGTGTATAAAGGTAGCTCTCCCAGGCTAGTTCGTCGATTCTGTCAGCATGAAGCGAAACGCTGGTGGCGCAAGCACGGCCGGGAACGCAATACTCGTTCCCTCATCTAGAGAGAACCGAAGTTACGTTAGGTAACCGATTCGTTCTCTTACGAGAGGTTCTCTCGTATTGCGTAAGCTAGCTTACGCTACCGGAACACCTGGTCAACGCCGTGCGCGCTAAGTAACCACTAAGCATCCCAGGGGGGAAACACCGGGGGAATCTTAAAGTGGATGAAGATAATAAGGCGGCCAGCATAGCGGCCGTTATCATCTAGTGCAAAACGCCCTGAGGCGGCCGGCGTAGCGGGCCATGACGTATAATGCATAAGCACATAGGGGAACACAAGGGGTGAGCCGGTTGTGATGGAACTCCCGATAGTGCGGCTTTCTATAGGAGAGCTGTATAGTACTAGACCGCCAGAATTTTAGCCTGTAAGGCTGGAACTTCCAAGTTATAAAATCTGACAAAAGTGGAGGGGGAGGCCCATCCCGCAGCCACACAAATGTCGTGAATGGAAATTCCGCAGGACCATGCCCACGATGAGGCCATGCCTCTGGTGGAATGAGCCCTGATGCCCAGAGGGCAAGGCAGGTCTTTAGCGGCATAAGCAGAGGCAATCGCGTCTACTATCCACCTGGATAGAGTCTGTTTCGAGGCGGCTAGTCCCTTGGTGCGGCCACCGAACGACACAAACAGCTGCTCTGAGCGTCTGAACGCGGCAACGCGTGTAGTGTACACTCTGAGAGCCCGAACCGGGCAGAGGCGATCAGCGTCACGTTCGCTATCGGATGCAGGCAGCGCCGATAGAGAGATCACTTGCGGCCTGAAAGGGGTACCAATCGCTTTCGGAACATAACCGTGTCTAGGTTTCAGAATGACTAAGGAGTCATTCGGTCCAAACTCCAGGCACGCGGCGCTCGAAGACAGCGCGTGAATGTCCCCCACTCGTTTTACTGAGGCGAGTGCCGTCAGAATAAAGGTTTTTAGCGAGAGGTATTTTAGCTCCACGGACTCGAGTGGTTCAAACGGCGGGGCTTTCAGAGCTTCTAGAACTATAGAAAGATCCCAGACCAGCACCGTAGGGGGGTGAGGGGGGTTCATCCTTTTGGCTCCCCTGAGGAAGCGGATGATTAGCTCGTCTTTGCCCAGAGACTGGGCGCGCCGGGGTTCAACGAACGCCGCGACGGCTGCCACATAAACCTTAAGAGTGGATGGGGACCTGCCCTTATCCAGCATCTCCTGAAGGAACACGAGCAAAGACGAAACCTCGCACGTCCGTGGGTCCAAATTTTTGTCGGTGCACCAATTGGAGAACACAGACCATTTTGCAGCATAGAACTTTCTGGTAGAATCCGCTCTGGCGTGTTTGATCGTGTTCAGAACCCCTTCTGGCAATTCGACGCGTAGTCGTTGGTCACCCATGCATGAAGCGCCCAGCGCTGTGGATGGGGATGCCAGATCGAGCCGCGGGCTTGAGTGAGGAGATCTGCTCTGATTGGAATGGGCCACGGGGCTGTCTGTGACAGCCGCGTAAGCTCCGGGAACCAAATCTGATTCTCCCAGCGCGGGGCTATGAGGAGCACCGAGTGGCGTGAGTCCCTGATTCTCTGAATGACCTGCGGTAGCAGAGAAAACGGGGGAAAAGCATAGAGCGGGCGGCGGGGCCAATCCTGGGCTAGCGCGTCCTCGCTCTTTGAGAAGAATATTGGGCAGTGAGCGTTCTCTTCTGACGCGAAAAGATCTATCTCCGCTCTGCCGAATAGGCGCCACAGCGTTTGGACTGTATGAGTGTGCAGGGACCATTCTCCGGGGGAGACCAGGTTCCTGGACAGCATGTCTGGACCGTCGTTCAGATGGCCCGGTACGTGCGTCGCTCTGAGTGAGAGCAGGTGACTCTGGAACCACAATAGGATGCGGCGTGTCAGACGAAAGAGATTCTTGGATCTGACGCCGCCCTGACGGTTGATGTATGATACCACGGCCATATTGTCGGAGCGAATCAGGACGTGGTGACCATGTATGCGCGGGAGGAAAAACAGCAGCGCGTTCTCGACTGCGATCATTTCCAGACAGTTTATGTGAAGGGAACTCTCGTGGCTTGACCACTGGCCGGCGGCCGGTGAGCCCTCGCAAACCGCACCCCAACCCGAGTTGGATGCGTCTGTCGAGATGACTTTCCGGTGAGGAAAAGTACCCCTGGTAACGCCCCTCTGAAACCACTTGATTACTGACCATGGCTGCACTGCAGTGATACATGTCTGAGTAATCTTGATCATCTGGCGGCCCGTCGTCCACTCGCGGTGGGATACGCGGCTCTTAAACCAGAGTTGAAGGGGGCGCATGTGCAGAAGACCCAGCTGTAGCACAGCGGAGGCTGAAGCCATATAACCCAGCATCCTCTGAAAAGATTTCAGGGATGTGTGGGTACCCATCTGAAAGGAGGCGGCTAGGCGCTAAACACGGCGCGCGCGCTGTGTGGATAAGCGAGCCTTCATAGTGACAGAGTTCAAATCTATTCCAAGGAATGAAATAGTTTGACTGGGCTGGAGAGAGCTCTTTGTCCAGTTGACAGAGAGTCCCAGCGCTTCCAGATGGTTGAGGAGAACTGCGCGGTGCGACAGAAGCTCCATCTGGGAATCTGCTAGAATCAGCCAGTCGTCCAGATAATTCAGAATGCGCAGCCCCTGACTTCGCAGGGGAGCGAGCGCTGTATCCATGCACTTCGTGAACGTACGGGGTGCTAAGGATAGGCCGAACGGGAGAACGGCATATTGGTAAACTTGACCCTCGAAGGCGAAACGTAGGAATGGCCTGTGATGAGGGTTTATCTGGATCTGAAAATAGGCGTCTTTCAGGTCTAGAGAGATGAACCAGTCCCCCTGGCGGACGTGCGCGAGGAGTTTCTTGACTGTGAGCATTTTGAACGGTCTCTTCATGAGCGCTTTGTTCAAAGCCCTGAGATCTAAGATCGGCCCGAGGCCGCCGTCTTTCTTGGGAACCAGAAAATAACGGCCGTAAAACCCCGACTCGGTCATAGATGGCGGGACTCTCTCTATAGCGCCCTTCTGCAGTAGCTTGGCTATTTCTAAGCGAAGCGTGTTCATCGCAGCCGGGCTGACAGTGGATTCGAGCCGTACGCGCGAGCGTGGCGGGCAGCGACGAAACTGTAATCGATAGCCATTCTTTATTATGCTTAAAACCCACGGGGAGATGCCGGGGATGGCTTCCCACGCTTCGCAGCATGCGGCTAGCGGTTGAATGGCGATTTCGCCCTGATTGCTGCACATAGCGGGCTGGACACTGGGTGTGGGCACGCTTATAATGTGGGTGGCAACGGGACTTACACTCAGAGAGGAGTTTATGGGCCGTGTGACAGAGCGGGCAGAGGGGGGACACGCGCACGGGCTCGTGGGCGTGCTTATGTTCTCTGCTACTGGAGCGGAAAGTGCTCGCTCCGTGAGAATGGGCTCTGTGTGAGACCCGGGGCATATGGTGCTTGTGTGTA
Source organism: Pimephales promelas (assembly GCF_988280905.1). Lineage (NCBI taxonomy): Eukaryota > Metazoa > Chordata > Actinopteri > Cypriniformes > Leuciscidae > Pimephales > Pimephales promelas. The sequence goes on along the minus strand of NC_142772.1, from coordinate 14,234,934 downwards.
TACGTGAGCACATGCTTGTGGGCACATTTTTTACACTTGAGGCTTTTATGCTCTTTTTGTGAACTCTCTGGGTAGCCGTGAAAACGGCTTTTAGTCGCTCGCAAGCGGGCAGGGAAACCGGCTTGATTGTGGCGGTGAACTCCACTGTAGTCGGCGGTGAGACGGGGACTAACAGTGGGCGAAGCTTTGACGGCGGTCCGGCCGCAGCGGGAGAGAGCCGCCTTTTTCTCAGCTGTGCTAGGCAGACTTCTGTTGATCGGGCTTCAGCGCGATCTTGGGTCGAGGCCCCCGGGGAGGAGGCTGTCTGCGGCGGCTGTCAGAGCGAGAGCGAGGGCGGCCGCCCTGTCTACGCTGGGGCTGCTGAGGCGGGCGCTGCTGTGGGGTTCTGGCAGGTGGCTCATGAGAGCGGCCTGCCGAAGAGCTAGCGCGGCGGGGCAGGAACAAGTTCATGGCCTGAGTCGCTTTCTGTACCTCGGAGAAGCGGTCAACGATGCCCGTGACGGCAGATCCGAAGAGCCCGGTCGGAGAGATAGGCGCGTTGAGGAACACGGCGCGTTCTGAATCTCCCATGTCGGTAAGCGTGAGCCATAAGTGTCTCTCAGCGACACAGAGGGCGGCCATGCATTTACCCAGGGCTTGAGCGGCGGCTTTAGTGGCGCGAAGGGAAAGGTCCGTAGCGCTTCTCAGATCCGAGAGGATGGGCGGGTTCCTACCGCTGTTCGCCATATCGCACAAGATGTCGCTCTGGAGCACCTGGAGGACTGACATTGAATGACATTGAACACATCGGGGCGGTTACGAGCCGAGAGAGGGGCATTCCAGGACTTCGTGAGCTCATTGTGAAGCTCAGGCAGGAATGGTGCAGCCCGGCTGCAGGCGGGGGCCGGACGCCGGTGCAGGAACTTCCCATCCATGCGGTTCGGTGGTTGCTCGGGGGGAGGAGACCACTCGAGACCCAGGCGGTTGACGGCCTGCGAAAGGTGGCGCGTTAGTTCCTCCTCGATGCCGGCGCGGGTTCCCGCAGACTCTCTCGTCGATGAGCCGATCGAAGACCAATCCTCGCTGTCAGAAGCGTGCAGCGAACAGGAGTCTTTCTCATCCGCGGTGTCTTCGGCGGCGACAGAGCGGCCACTCGGCGGCAACTGAATGTCCGGCTGGGGCGGAGAGGGAGAGCGGTCGGTGGGCGGCGGTGGCGGCACACATGGATCCGCAGGGGGCTCCGGCGGCCTCTGGGAGCGGCGTTTCTTCTTCCGCGGCGAAGTGAGAGGCAGCGCGGGAGCGGTTTTGACCGCCTGCAGTCGAGCCCGCAGGGAGGACAGAGGCAGGTCCTCGCAGTGGTCGCATCCTCCGTTGGCGAGGGCGAGCTCTGCGTGTTCCACTCCGAGACAGAGAACGCAGATGGGGTGGCGGTCTCCTTCCTCGAGTGGAGAGCGGCATGAGCCGCAGGAAATTCGAGGCATCTTTAAAAAGACGCTCGGCTCTTTTAGGGAATGGAATAAAAGGATACGCGTCGGATGGCGCTAGCTTGCTGGGCGGCTGAAGGTGGCAGACGGCCGGCTTCCTCAGACTCCGGAGCTCGCTAGAAGGTGCCTTCTCGACGACGGCGGCTTCTTCCCAGGACAGCGGATGCGTGTAGCTCGCTGAATAAAAAAGAATCGACGAACTAGCCTGGGAGAGCTACCTTTATACACTGTAGCCACCCCCTTTTGGCGGGCTGTGACGCAGTGAGCGAGCGCCGTCTGCTCATTGGCCTTGGACTCAGCGCCGCTCTCCCATAGGTTCGTGCATTCTCTCTGAGCGAACCAATGAGCCGCTAGCTAGCCCGCTCATGGTCTGCCTCAGAAGAGACTGCGTTGACAATGATTACAAAATTATGGAATAATTTTTTGGCTTCAACTTCTCAGCAAAGATGAATCTTTCCCGTAGCGTAAGCTAGCTTACGCAATACGAGAGAACCTCTCATAAGAGAACAGACACCCCTCGTTGTGTTTATGCTTCTTTTTAAAATTATATTAAATAAACATAACTATATATAAAATTACATCTAAACATATGTACGTTTCGTCGGGAAAGTCAGTAAATCGTCGGGAGGACAGTAAATTTTGAAGACTCTGCCATAATCCCGTTTTCCTCGGTTCTCCTCCGCTTTAATCTCCACAACCGGAAATGGACGAGCATCCTTGCGTCAAATGTGGAATTTATGCGTGCATATAGCCCATTGTTTGAGCAGCGCGCGTGAGCCCCCTCCCCGTCAAGCAGGCGAACACTCCCAAAAGGCAAAAGCAATCAAATAATCGAACGAGAGCAGGGAACATTAATCGTCACAGAAATAATCACACAAAAAAACATGTACCAGAAATACATTCTCTTGTTGTCACATCTTACATATCATATATTTTCTACTATTTATCTACTTATTTCTTTACAATTACATATCTCCTTTTGTAACCACCACACAAGAACCACAAAGATTGTCAATGCTCCTCCAGTAACTCCAACCGTAGGAGAAAGAGCTTTGAGGCACTTAAATTGTGTTTTTAGGTTCCTCGAGTAACCGACAGGATATTTGAGGCACCTTTAGTTTTTACAGTGTGGGTCTATTGAATAGGCCTAAGACTATAATGGTGGAATGGTGTTAAAGTGGTCATCGGATGCAAAATTTGCATTGTGTGGACAACCACCCTACAATGAAAAAAATACATTAATTTTTTTTATCCTCAAAGCCAAAACACTCAATAATCAAGCCATTTTGGAGTTTCTGAGCAATATGATGTCATATTGCTCATACTTTGCCCACGGCCGCAGACGGACTGTCCTGTATTAGCATATTTCTGCCCTTAGCCATTTGTATACTGTCAGCCAAGGCATCACTTTATGTGTCTTCGGGCGACATGCCCCACAGAAGAGAAGGGGTAAGCAATTGCTCATTATCATTTAACAGGTCACTGTGAACAGATCTGTTTTTGAGGAGCTAAAAAGAGTGTTTTACACAATCAGTGAGGAATTTTAACCAAGTTTACATGAAGAGCACGTTCCAGGACCATTGCCAGAAATGCAAGGTTAGAAATAGCCTTATATAATTAAGTCAGAAACATCACATCCAGGCTTCCTGGACTGGTGTAATGCAGCCAATTTTAATTCTAGATGAACAGTCGAGAACTCTGTGATGAATTCACAAGAAGTAATGAGGACTGATTGATGAAAGACGAAAGAACAGAAAAGGGGAGTATATAAAATAGTTGTAAATGGACTTTAAATGTTCTTAGAATAAAGTTAATGCCAAGCATTTCAAAATTCAAGACTCAGACAAGTTATAAAAAACCAATCAGTATGTTGTTGTATTTTTCAAGTACATTTATTCATGTAATCACAGTAGTGTTGAAATTCATAGGAAAAGCACAACTGTGAGTGATTTTTATACATCATAAACTAACAAAATATGTTAAAAAATTAACAGAACTTTTGCACTTCTTAAGAAACACGCTTTTTGAACTAATTAGTTTAGCAAATGATTAATTAAATCACTCATAAGGTCACATCACCACTTACTGGCATAATGACATGACATGCAGAATCACCTAAAAATCTCCAACCATGGGCTCACTCGAATAATAAATTTAAATTTGAGGACTGGAGGCGCTGCTATGAAATAACATTTATATAATGATTAAAGTGGTAGCTTTAATCATTAAAAATAAAAATTCTGTCATGATTTACTCATGAGGTCCCAAACCTGTTAATGGCTTACTTCTGTGGAACATAAAAGTTATTCTGAAGAAATGTTGGTGACCAAACAGTTCTGCTGCTTAATGATTTACTTGGCATGAACAGAGAGAGGAAAAAAAAAGATGTTTCTAAAAATATATTTTCTTATCCACAGAAGTCATAGTTGAACTATCCATTTCAGCCCTCAGAAAAATTAAATAACAGTAAAACAATCATCACCATGTTTATCACATGGGGGAAACCCATATTTTATTTCTCTATACATTTCCATTATGGACACTATATGCTTAATCTGCTTCAAAGTAGTAAGGTCAGAATTATACTGTTCTCTATAAAAAAAATACAGATTCAGATGAAGAAGTTTCCGATTCTGTGCTCAGTCTAAATGAAAGTGCATAATGTCTGCACAATGTAATAAATAATAATTCAATGAATTTATATTACCTAATTTAAAATAAATCCATTGACCCACAGATCAATGATCTACATATCTACAAAACAAAAGAAAAAAACAATGTACAAGCATGTTATTTCAGGAGATATGTTTTATAGTACAATGAACTGCCAAAATACTTTTTTGTATAATTTAATCTTGCTTTAAATGAAATCAAGCTATCACAAACAATTCTTTAAAAATACATTTAAAAAAATCTTTTCATCACAGGTTTATACATTTCCATTTTTCTCTTTTATGAAGATACATATTCTCCTGAGAAGAATTTTTTTTTTACTTTTGTCTGTGTTCTGAAGGGCTAAAGGTCGGAAGTCTAAAACAACAACATTTCAACCACTGTGTAATTATTTTCTATCATTCTATCATGTCTTTCTATATCATTCTATATCTTTCTTGTAGCACCATCATTATGACTCAAACTGTGCCTTCGTCTTTTCGTATGTTATTATTGCATCAACACATCAGCCAATTTAGATGGTTCTCTTGATCCTTTCTTTAGGGTTTTCTCTTTATATGTATCATGTTTTCTTCATGACTGAACAAAGATATTCCCATTACACTCAATTTGAACATAACCTGCTCTGTCATGATACCTAGTCTTTTGGGTGTGTCATCAAGATTTATCGCTGTAGGTGAGTCAGTGTGACATGGAGATTTCCTTATTTTCAGTGTACACCTTCCTCTTCTTTTTTTCATTTGAATTATCTGCAGAAATCACATAATCTCACAATGATGTAATAATGCAGGCCTGTCAGTCTGCATTGTTGTGTTGTATGATTGTATCAATCCCATTTGTTCATAATTCATAATTGTTCACAATCGTTCCATAACGCGACTTATGCTTTCATTAATTTCCTTTCTTTTTTCTTTTCACTTTCTTTGGAGTCATCTTAGGTAGTTTCGACATTGGGCTCTGAGGCTTTTCATATTGCACTGTACGATAAGAACATTGCAAAGTCAATTCACCACCTACATTTGTAATGCAATCAGAATCTTTTTTTCTTCATCTTCCTCTCAGGTGTTAGTTCCTTGCATTTGTGCAGAGCAAGAGCTAGTCAGAATTGAAATTGATAGAATTATTTCCTCCTCTTTTTTGCATTTAGTGCCATTTAATTTAGCTTCTGTGTTCCTTTCCAAATGTTCAACATCACTTGACCTTTTTCAATACTGTTGAGTACTTGATCCATCAGTTACATTATTAACCTGAGACCCCAAACTTACATCCAGAGAAAAATCAATAGATTTATACTGACACTCTTCCCTGCCATTCTTCTTTTTCTTTTTCTTCACAGATTTAAATCTAGGTGATTTAGATCTAAACACTAGGTGACCGACGTTGTTCAATTTGCTGTGATGTCTGTAAATGCTCAGGGTGATCGGTCGCAGTAGCTTCAAAAATTTCAATAGACAGGGTAACTGTATTCTCCTCTTCGTGTGCAGTCTTTTTCTTTTCTCTTCTTTTTTGTTCTTTTGGGTGTCAGCTCAGACTCATTGAAATGATCCATCTCCACCAAATGAACATTGTCCATTCTAATGAGCAACTTCATTAGTCTCTATAGCCACCTGCTCTTTTAATTTGTACTTTTTCTGTTTAAGTTCTGTAGTATTTCTTGACTGCAAGTCTAACACAGCGTTTTCCAATCCAATGAGGTCATCAACTTGAAATTGAGAACTTGCATTCTGACTTTTCTTTTTATGTTTGACAACATTTAAAACATGTGCAGCATTACATTCCAAATGTTCAGCTGCATTGCTCTGCCTTCTTTCAATCATCTTTTGTGCTCTTAGTCCAGTGACATCAAACTGAGACACAGAACTCACATCCAGATTCAAATCAACAGATTCATACCGACGTTCCTCACTCCGACCCCCCCCCCCCCCCTTTTTTTTCTTCCCTGAGCTTAATCTAGTTACACTAGGTGATGGACATCTTGTATTTCCCTCTGATGACTGTAAATGCTCAATCTGATCGGTCTCAGTGGCCTCAATGGATTGAATCACATTATTTCTGGAGATCTATCATTAATGTGCTCCAAAAGTTCATTTGATGAGTTAACTGTTCTTTCTCTCTCCTTGTTTGCTCACTTTTTTGTTCGTCTGAATGGAAAATCAGTAGATTGCGACTCCCTTTATTGAAACTGTATAATGTCCTTGATATCTGAAGCGAGCTCTATTGTCTTTCGCTCTTTTAGTTTCTTCTTTTTTGTCCTTTTCTGTTTGTCCTTTGTGATAACAATGTCAGTGTCATCTGAACCTAAATTATTTGTTTCTGCTGTGCTCTCTGACTGCATGCCTAATACTTGTTTTTCCAGTCCAATAATCATCAATTTGAGGAGAATTTAAATTCTGACTTTTCTTCTTGCGTTTGGCAACCTTTAATATACTTGCTGTATTACCTTCCAAATGTTCAGCTGCACTGTCATTGCTCTGCCTTTCTTCATTGACTTGATCTTCCTGTTGCTTAAACACTCGGAGACCAGCATCAAACTGAGACAAAGAATGCACATGCAGATCAACAGATTCATAGCGAGAGACTTTAATCTCATCTCTCTTTTTTTTTTTCTTCACTGATTGTAATCTCGTTACATTAGGCAACGGACACCCAGTAATTTCCTCTGACGTCTGCGTATGCTTAGGTTGGCCAGTCTCTGGAGCTGCACTGGATTGATTCCCTTCATTTATTGTCAACTCCGCTGGTCTATCGAAGTCTAAAGTTTCGTTTGATGGGATGTCTGTAGCACTATTCCCCTCTACATATGCAGTATTTGTCTTCTCTTTGTCTTTTCTCTTCTTTTTTGTTCTTTTGAGTGTCAGCTCAGTAGTTTGTGGCTCACTGAACTGGACTGCCTTAACAAACTGATTTTCTACACCAGGCTGCACATGCTCTTTTAATTTGTTCATTTTCCTCTTTTTCCTCGTAGCCTTTTTGACAACATTGTTATCTGCCACTGTAGATAAAATGATTTCGTCCAAGAGCTCAGACGTCTCCTCTGATTGTAAAAGTGATGTTGCTGTTTGCTCTTTGTTTGTTACTCTATTCTCTACATCACATAATTCCCTGTTTTCTCTGCATGTTGTTTTAAGCTCAGTGACATAATCAACAGAACTCACTTTCTGACTCACATCTACATTTGTATCACATTCTATCAAAATAGCAGCACCCATTCTCTTCTTACCCTTTCTTTTTCGTTTTAGAAAGCTCATTCCAACATTTTTAAACAAAGGACTATCTGGAGAATCTGTTTCCATCTCCACCACCATTCTTTGTTTACCCACGCTAACATGTTCACCGGAACTTGAGTAAACTTCTCTTAATGGTTCATCAGCTAGTGGTAAAGGTTTAGATGATGCTTCCACAGTCACAGTCTCTATTCCTGTGACTTCAGTTTCCTCATGAGAACATGACATTGATTTTCTCCTTTTATTTTTATGTCTTGTTTTATCCTCTCTTCTTGACAGCAGTTCAGTATGTGGAACAACAGGACTCTGGCCTGGCTGTTGGAATACAGTGTGTTTGGTACTGTTGACATCTTGAATTGCAAACGGCTTGGTTGGTGTTCTTGTTCCAAACACGTACACAGATTCTCCTTTCGTCTCTATTTGAGTTATGTCACTTTCATCGTCCTCATGTGCATGATGTTCACGATCACACCATCTGGGTGTTCCTGGTCCAAATATGGACTCAAACTGTCCTTCAGCCTCTACATCCCTGTCTTGATCACTATCCTCCATGTTCGCATTAATAGAAGCGTTTTTATGAATTTGATTGTTCTTATGTTTCTTTAATGGCATGAATAAGTCCACTGAGCCAATATCACTGTCAGGCTGTTCAATTTCATTATGTACAGAAATGTCTCCCCCTTGGGGTGAAAAGAAGAAATTGCTTTTGGAATTAAGGTGATTCTCAGTTCCTGACCTCATGTCATCCTCCTGCTCCATTTGATTGACTGCCTCTGCAGAGTGTCTCTGTGTCTCTTCAATTTCCACTAAATTATTTCCATGCGAGTTCTCAGCACACTGAATGATCTGCTTATTAAGAGGTTGTCTGCAATTGGAAGAATCTGAGTCTTCAGCATCTGAACATGAAGCTAAAACCTCATGTGTCCCATGTTTTTCCTGCTCCTCAGAGAAAGAGACAGAGGAAGATTCTGATAAAGTCCTGGCTACAGCTTTGCTTTGGGGAACTTTGCGATTCTTTTTTGATTGTTTTTTAACATAAGCAGTGGTCTTGTTTTTCTTAGTAGATTTAGTTTTTCTTTTCTTCTCTTTTCCATCGACATTAAGTAAATGTTCTTCGTTGTCTTTTGAAAGTGAATCCTGAATCCTCTTCTCCCAGATGGATTGTGTAAGCCATTTTTTTTTTTCTTTACCATAACATAGAACAAAAATATTCTTATCCTGAAATAAAAGCAAAACAATAACAGATTAGCACACGGTGATATATAAATATATATGCATCACTCCGCTTGCAGCATTTCTCTCACAGCAAGTGTCACAGTGGATGAGCAAACACCTTTTTTATATAAATACTACCATTGTTGTGTCATGGAATGTAGTTTTAAGTAGGGCTATCCTCCAATAGTCGACTAAACGTTAGTCAACTACAAGAGCCTTAGTCGACCAAGATTTTATTAGTCGCAGGAAAAAAAAAGAAAAAAACGGAACAGGAAAAAAAAAACAGGAAGTGGCAATGTCGCACAGTCCATGAGGGGAAAGATCATAAATGGCAGGTCCAATAATATTCATTTTCATCTGCAGATTCATTTTCACGCACAACCATTTAGTGTTTACAAAGAATGGTGTGAAAAGGGAAAAACATCCAGTATGCGTCAGTCCTGTGGGCGAAAATGCCTTGTTGATAGGCTAGAGGTCTGATGAGAATGGGCCAACTGATTCAAGAGCAACTTTGACTGAAATAACCACAACCGAGATATGCAGCAAAGCATTTGTGAAGCCACAAAACGTACAACCTTGAGGTGGATGGGCTACAACCAGGGGTTAAAGTGGGCCGGAACAGTCTGGAACTGCGTTCCGGCACCTCAGATAAATTAATAAATAATTAATCTCAACGAATCTCGATGCTCCTGAGTCCCGATATGGGCCGACCGACCGACCAACCTCCTTTCCTGTCCGCTGAACGCGAGCGATTGCAAATGTGTGAAATGCACTCACGGTGGTTGAGCGCGCTAAAGTTTTTGGTTTGATATATTTCGCCTGACATTTGTTTACCCTAGCCACTGTTCTAGAGGGTCTGACAAAGAGATCAATAGCATGATTAGTTTTAACATTATGTAACCATTGTATATCGACATTAAATATTCGTTCAAAATCACCTACATGCATTAATAATGCATATTTATACCTGAGAATGCTTTGACGCGTTTCCACAGCACATGACGAGGGAACGTCTGCCAATTCCACCAACTGCATTAAACGAAGCTATAATTTGTATTATTTAAAATTACTTTTCAAATTCCAAAGCTTGTAGAAGGTTCCTATTGGCAATACTGACCTGGTAGCCTTGAGTAAATTACATTGTTTAAGATAATAATTCATAAAACATGTAATTATCATTTAAGTTTACTATCTTCACTAACACAGACGAAAATGAAACGACTATCAGCTGCCAGGTTAAGGAGACTGAGAGAAAAAGAAAGGTGTAGATGAGGAGCAGATATTGAAACAAATAATATATATTTGACATTTTAAATATAGGCCTAACAGATATTTGACAAAATAATCTAATGCGGACCTAATCTAACCACTGGCATGGTTTTAAAGCTATTTATTATCCTTTTTTTTTTTGGCCTTCAAATGGCCTTAAATTGAATCAAAATTCTCTCAGAGGAGCATGCCCCCCAACCCCCCTAAATATCTCTTATTTTAATGCTGATGTCTGTAAATACCCAAAAAGTATTGATATACCACGATACTCAATATGTTGTTTCCTTGTTAGTCATTTTCCCCCAGTTGCACCTACACAAAATTTGAGGGTTCCCCCACCTACCAAATCCCACTTCAACCACTGGCTACAAAAGCGCTCACACCAAACATGAATAGAGCATCTGCCGTGCATGATTTCAATGTTAAGTAAATGTGAAGACACGTTAACACGGTCCTGCATTTTGCACGGCACGAATGACGCGAATTGGGCTTCTGTCACGTTACGCTCGAATGATTTTATTTGGTGCATTCACGAGTTTGCTGCAAATTCGTTTCTGACGCCCAAGTTGAAAATTTTAATTTAATTAATAAAGCAGAGAAGCTACTCTTCATCAAGAAAAATCTGCCACTTTACCTCAAGAAGTAGAATGGGCTTGTCTAGTGTTTAAATATTTATTATCCACTTTGCACATCTGCAATTCTTGGTGCATTTGTTGTTAAAGTTCTGCAGATAACATATGGGGGCTATGGAAGTCTTTGTTTTGATACACATTTATGTTAAAGGTGCCATATGGAATAATTGAGGTAAAAATATCCAAAAAATGAGCTACACACATCAAAAGAATGAGAAGAAATAAGTGCAATGATGTCATTAAAAAACTGGCAAGTTATAGTGCTGCCGAGATATAACCTAAATTAGCATGCTAAATTATTAGCCCCGGCCCGGCAGGTGTCGTAATACCAGTTTCGGCCATGGAAGGCGGTATGCGGGCGGGCAACGTTAGCACCAGCCAAACTGCAGTAACACGAGTAAGTCGCGCCGGCTTGTGTGTACTTGAACCTGATGTCATGTTGTGTGGAAATACAGCCCACTACTACATTTCAGTTCAGGGATGAGTTAAATAAATGATTGGTTGATATTATGCATGAGGAATACATTTTGGTAAGTTGTAACATACTGTATCTTTCAACAGTGTTCGTGTTCTTTTACCATTAGCTAGTAGAGATGATCGGTTCACGTGCGCTAGGGATCTGTCGTCTAACATTTACAAGCGCCAAAACTGCATTTATTGTTTGAATTGCTTAATAAAATGAACAGAATCTGAGAGCTGAGATCGGTCTCTGTGTCCTTTTCTGTGCATGACAAAATGGATGTGGCGTGAGAGTGTGTGAAAAGTTGTGTGTCTCACGGTGAATTTGTGAGAGTTGGCAGCTCTGAAAGGCGCTAGCTTGGTCCACATCAGGGAATGCTGTCTGTCAAATTAATTCAAACTAATGATAAAAATGCAACATGAACAAAACGAATACCATAAACTAAAAATGCCTGGGCTTTAATTTTCCCATATCGTCGAAATGCACTGGCTTGTCTATGAGACGGCCTTTATAATTTAGTATTGAGATGTTGTTCATTTAGTCTCTAAGCTCTGAAAATCTCCAAATGATCCACGTGAAACTGCGGTCTTCCAAACTTTCACTATTAGTTTTACTGATTAATATGCGCGAGGGAGACCCGCTCGCCCGTGTTGTTTGAAGACATGAGTGCGCGCGGCCGCGGAGGTATTTTTCTGGAGGTATACTGCCCCCATTTGGTATGGAATATGGCGTATGATTTGATTTTTTATCCCAGAGGGCACCTTTAAAGGCCTACAGAGAAAATATTGTTGCTCTGAATGCACTTTCTTGTAGTAGTCCTATAAAAAATAAAAATAAAATGCACTTTGTTTTTATGAGAGAACATTTAAAACTTTGTCACACCAGTACATTATTAATTAATGTACACAGGAGTGGGGTAAAGTTAAACATTTTAGTCTGAATTTTATTTTATACTGTGCATTGTTGCAATGTGCTAAATAAATATTTGCATAATTTGTAATTGATTTATTCTTTGAAACTGTACTAAAATCAAGGCATTGCATAAATTAATATTAGAGTTTGCACACAGTCATAGCCATAAATCCAATGGTACTAATAATTGGCATAATTTCTTTCGGTGTTTCGGTTTTCGGCCTTGGTTTCCTCTTTTTCGGTGTCGGCCAAGAATTTTCATTTAGGTGCATACCTAAATATTAGTATGATGTTCATATATATATATATATATATATAAATATAAATAATATACACAAGCCTGACTCCACCCACTGGCAATTTTTGAAAAACTGGAGATGGAGGTGACGAACCGAGGGCGAGGCTGAGCAGGGGGCGTACACCTGAGACCCGCAGTGACAGCTGCTGTCAGACTCTAAAATGGAGAGTAACTGGAGTGACGCAAGTAGCTTTGCAACAGAGCGGTCATTTGAAGTCGAGGCCTTTTCTCCCCCACCTCAACATGACATCATGACTTTTGCGTAAACATACGCCACTTTCGAGTCAAGTGGCGTGTTATCTCTACGCATTTTGAGCTATCCGCGTGTATGCGCGTGTTTGCGTGTATGTCTACACCATTAACGTCCGCGTCATTCCGCGTGTCTGTACACGACGTCAAATCTCCAGTCATAAATGCCATTAACCCCAGTGACGTTTAAGTTTAGGGATGGGGTTGAGGTAAGTCATATCCTTTTCTTTCCTAGGATGGTAAGGGAAGAGTCATAAATGCCATTAACCCCAGTGACGGTTAGGTTTAGGGACGGGGTTGAGGTAAGTCATATATTTATATAACGTTAAGTCAACGCCGTTAATAAACACGCTGAAAAGCAATTATGCATCTTGATGGCACGCCAAAAATGGAAATACGAATTGCCGTGTCATACACACGCTACTTCATGAGATTAGTCTGCCCACCTTCACCTGAAGTGGAGGAGGGTGAATTGTCTATGGATATATTAATTGGCTTTATGCACAGCTGCACTACTTCCTGAACTTCAGCCAGCTCCTTGTTTCCTGTCTGCCATTATTGGACAAACCGATTAATCCAGGTGTGTCTGACCTCAGTAGCCAGAACAACAATCAGACACACCTGGATTAATCAGTTTGTCCAATAATGGCAGACAGGAAACAAGGAGCTGGCTGAAGTTCAGGAAGTAGATTGCCAATTGTCTGTGAGCCATTATCAAGCCGCTGGCTCAAACTGCAGCCTTAACTCCCGCATCGCGACCGGCATCTGATGAGTTGTTGAGTTGATGTCAATAGCGCGCGCTCTCTGTAGGCATATGTTCATATTGATATTTTGCCGCTATGTGAAAAAAATCCAGCAAAATGCATCGCGCGTTTGTCGACTCCAGAGGATTAACTTCAGCGTAACCATAAATTGTGATTAAAATATGCATAATCACTCACATCAAGTCACGAAGAAGCGCAAACATCCAATAGGATGTCAACTGCAGTAACCACCGTTCAAAATGAAGCCTTTTTTACACCATATATCGTAGAATTAAAACACTCTATACCCAAATGTCAAAAAAGTTACTCGAATCAATGATGAGCACTAATAAAGCCTCATTCTTACAGAGCATTAACTAAAACAAAAAGTTGGTTTAGGGTTTATTTAACCCTTCAAAAGAAGTCTCTTCTGCTCACCAAGGCAGCATTTATTTGATCCGAAATACAGCAAACAGTAATATTGTGAATTTTTTTACAAATTAAAATAACTTCTATTTGAATATATTTTAAAATGCAAATTATCCCCGTGTAGGCAAAGCTGAATTTTCAGCAGCCATTACTTCTGTCTTCAGTGTCACATGATCCTAATATGCTGATTTTCTGCTCAAGAAACATTTAGGTAACACTTTATAAAAACTGCACGCTATTAATCATTTGTTAAGCATGAGTAAACAAGTTAATTCATCATTTATAAAGCATTAAATAATAAGCAGTTTATAAATACAGCTATATTTTCTTGATTTATAAGCATATCTATAATGTGTTTAATAATTGTATTTTCATACTTTGTTAATGATCAATTAATAATTTTTTAAATGAAGTATAGCATTATTTACAAACCAGATATTTAAGAGTTGTCAGTCATCCATAAGATCACTTAGAAAGTGTAAGTAAATGTAGTAAATACAGGTAGTTATAAAGCATTTAGTAGTGGTCAGTTAACTATTTTGTGAGCTCATCTAAAGTGAGGACTATCCATGCCTTGTAAAGTATTTATAAACAAGATTTAAAGGCGCATCAATCTTCTAAACAGTAAAGCCTTTAAATCTCCTTTCTAAATGCTTTACAAGGCATGAATAGTCCTCACTTTAGATGAGCTCACAAAATAGTTAACTGACCACTACTAAATGCTTTAGAACTACCTGAATTAACCCTGAATAAAATTTCAAATCTTCCATTTATGTCCAAAATACTAGAAAAAGTTGTGTCCGCTCAATTGTGCTCTTTTTTGCAAGAAAATGATATCTATGAAAAATTCCAGTCAGGATTCAGACCGCATCATAGTACAGAAACTGCGCTAGTTAAAATTACAAATGATTTACTTTTAGCTTCTGACCAAGGCTGTATCTCAATACTAGTTCTACTTGATCTTAGCGCTGCGTTCGACACTATAGATCATAAAATACTCTTGGATCGACTACAAAACTACACTGGTGTTCTGGGACAGGCATTAAGTTGGTTTAGATCGTACTTATCGGGCAGTTCTCATTTTGTCTGTTTAAATGGGGAAAAATCAAAGATAACGTCTGTAGACTATGGAGTACCGCAAGGATCGGTTTTAGGCCCTCTGCTATTCTCAATATATATGCTGCCACTTGGTAATATTATAAGAAAACACGGAATTAACTTCCACTGTTATGCTGACGACACTCAATTATATATTTCATCACGACCAGATGAAAACACTAACTCATCTAAATTGACAGAGTATGACAGAGTGTCTCAAAGATATAAAATGCTGGATGACGCGTAATTTCCTGCTATTAAATTCAGATAAAACGGAGGTATTACTTATTGGTCCAAAAAACTACACAAAACCTCTCACAATACAACTTTAATATAGACGGATGTCCTGTTACTTTATCCACTACAGTAAAAGACCTGGGTGTTATACTAGACCACAACTTGTCTTTCGAAAATCATATTTCATGTGTTACAAGAACAGCCTTTTTCCACCTTAGAAACATTGCTAAGCTACGTAACATGCTATCTGTTTCTGATGCAGAAAAGTTAGTTCATGCATTCATGACCTCGAGACTAGATTACTGTAATGCTTTATTAGCCGGTTGTCCTGCATCGTCAATAAACAAGCTACAGTTAGTACAAAATGCAGCTGCTAGAGTTCTTACTAGGTCAAGAAAATATGATCATATAACACCGATTTTATAATCTCTACACTGGTTACCTATTAAGTTCCATATCAACTACAAAGTACTACTACTGACCTATAAAGCCTTAAATGGTTTAGCTCCTATGTACTTAACGGACCTTCTTTCGCCCTACAATCCACACG
Organism: Pimephales promelas; assembly: GCF_988280905.1. Classification (NCBI taxonomy): domain Eukaryota; kingdom Metazoa; phylum Chordata; class Actinopteri; order Cypriniformes; family Leuciscidae; genus Pimephales; species Pimephales promelas. Next base: position 14,219,482 of record NC_142772.1, on the reverse strand, counting down.
TTCCTTAAGATCACTAAATTCAAGGCTTCTGGTCATTCCTAGGATATCTAAGTCCACTAAAGGAGGGAGGGCGTTCTCGCATTTAGCTCCAAAACTCTGGAATAGCCTTCCCGATACGGTCTGAGGCTCTGACTCGCTGACAGTTTAAAACTAGATTAAAGACGCATCTCTTTAGTCAAGCATTCACATAATGCTTACCTTTTAGTCCTCTGTTATGCCATACGGAACCGTTTGCCACTGAAACGCATTTCCGCGACAGTGGGGCTCGACAGCCTTAGTCAAACGGGTCGGCGCGTATGGTTGGGTTGCGGTGAGTTTGTGAGATAGTGGTTTTCTAACACCGACTCCCGTATAATGGAAATCATTATGAACATCAACTATGCTAATTATCTCCCATCTGCATTTCTGCTGTTATCTTGGGACGCTTGTCCCGAGAAAAATGGCGTTCGTCAGGTCCAGTTTTGTATCCAGCCTCTCACGGGGATTTCGGATGCCCCAACGCCTGTAATTAGAAGACCAGCGCCTGTGAAGAGACGACTCAACGCCGGCGATATGTTATGGCGCCGTTTTATATATAAACAATATTTATATTTAATATTTATATATAAACAATATGAATGTAAGCCAGAGGAGAACTGGCCCCCGACTGAGCCTGGGTTCTCCCAAGGTTTTTTTTTTTCCATCCAATCTGATGGAGTTTTGGTTCCTTGCCACTGTCGCCTTGCTTTTGGCTTGTAGTTTAGTATTTAATATTTAACAATATTATTGATCTGTGTTGTTGTACTACTTTCATGTTATCACTGTGAAGCTGCTTTGATACAATCTGTATTGTGAAAAGCACTATATAAATAAATGTGACTTGACTTACAGCGTAAATACATGTTAAATCACACTAAGTAACCGTCACTACATGTCTGAATAATAAGATGTATGAATGTACATTTAAATAGTTTAATCATTTACTTAAACGTTCCAAGTAATCTTATGAACCACTGACAACTCTTAAATAACTGGTTTATAAAAAATGCAATTCTTCATTTAGAAATGATAAATTGATCATTAATAAAGGATGAAAATTCAATTATTAAACAAATTATAGACATGCTTTTAAATCAAGAAGAAAGCATTTATAGCTGTATTTATAAACTGCTTATTAATGTCTATTAATGCTTTATGAATGATGAATTAACTGTTTACTCATGCTTAACTAATGATTATTACCGTGTAGTCATTATAAGAGTTCAAAAGAATAGCATTTATCTGAACTAGTAAAGACATTTATAATGTTGCAAAAGCTTTGTCGCTTTTGATCAATTTAGTTCGCAATTGCTAACAAGTATCGGCCAATACTGAAGCCACATTTTCAAAACTCTTCACACATTCAGCAAAACAGAAGTCAATGAGGACCAAACGGAGAATCCCCCCCAATGTTTTGAATGATATTGTATATTAGTGAGCTATTGACATTTCTTTTAGTAATAAAGTTCCAATTTGACTGATTACTTAAAAAAATTCTCAAACATGTAGATTCTACAGGAATTATTTTTTAGAAGATATCAAAACAAAAATGTGTTACACTAAAGCATATCTTTTACTATAATGTCTGCAGTAATTACATACCACTTTTGTGACTTCATGATCAATGTTGTGGTCATCCCCATCAGAATTATCATTTAGCCTGAAACAAAGTTCAAGTTTTCCATTAAAACTAATAATTTACAGTTATTAAATATTTTATTTGTTATTAATTAGAACTTACCGAGACTCCAGCATATAGGAACTGATTGCTCTTCCTGTTTTTACATAACCCTCCTTGATTTTCTTTATGCATTTGAGGAACCCTCCAATTTCTGAGTTCTAAAAAGAAATACAAAAAATAAACATGCATAAATTTAATACATTTAAATGACAGCATTATAACAACCAGTGACAGTAAAGTACTATTTTTTTTTATTTTTCCATTTTTTTTTCTTCTAGAGACATTCATAAAACATTTAATTTCTTACCACTAAGAGTTCTCCTAAATGACAATAAAAGTTATTAGTTAAGAGTTCTCTTAAAACCTATTCACAAATCTGCTGAGACCAACAAGGAATAAAGAGAAGACTTAAAGGGCATATTGCAGGTTAGAGGACCCAACGAGTCAATGCATAGAAAAACAACGTAGGAACTAGATTTTCTTTAAAATATACGTATAAACACGCTACAGAAGCTTCTGCAGTCGTTTAGAGTTCGTTAGCAGTTCGTTAGAGTTTAATTTAGGGCATGACATGACTAAGTTACCTATATACCACTATTTGATGCCATTGGTAGTATACGACGATCAATATTCTTGCTTCGGCATACCATGATGTTGAACTCCATCATATCGGCGGGATGCTATAGTCATTTGATCTGAAGTGAACGCTACACACGACCGCGTTTTCCGAGCCGATGCAGAAGAGAAATCCCGTCTCTTCACCTGCTCAAACCGCACCAGGAACGAAAGATAGGCTATATAGCACCGTCACTTTTATTGTAATGGAAACTTGTGGACTCGATCTTGAAGTCCTGACAGGCTGGAGTTTTTGCAATCTCCACAAACACAATAATTTACCATGACGATGATAAATTAAAATCCAAAAACTAACGAAAGCACACTGACAGACGAGCGCTCTCACTGAACACCAGCCTGCTCTCCACTGAGCCGAGGCTGCGGCTCCTTGATATGACGTCAAATGACGCGATGTTGAAAAAAAAAAAGCCGTTTTTACTAGCAGTCCAAGAAACGCTCACTTTATCTTCTAAATTAGTGCCCTTATGTTGTTTTAAAACATTTTAAAGGTGCAATACCTAAGATCTAGATGCCGCTAGAGGGCGCTACATTCAAAACAACAACAACGGCTTTGCTTGATGACGCCGTGGAGGAACGCGGAATGATGGGAACTGTTGTTTTCAACTCCACCGTGGATAAATCAGTCAGACGGGAATCGAAAATTAGTTGTCATGGATGAGGTAAAGTTCGATTTCTATAAACGTTGCGTTTAATGACATGCTTGTATTTCATTAAACTGAAATAACCGTGCAAGAAAAGTCAGGTTTAAAAGTAAATTAGTTATCACAGATGTTACTGTACGAGTCACTGGACGAAGATGGTGGAGAGGGTTTGAAGGGGCAGGTCTCTCGCAAGGAGTTGACGTGGTTGGCCCTCCTTGGTAACTTTATAAAAATAAAAAATCAATTTAATGTCAGTTATCCCAACCTGCAAGAATTCATTTCCGGGAGGTATATTTCGATAACAAGATTGTGGGGGTGGGAGGGAAGGCTAACTTTCGCGTTCGCGAGGCACAAACGCAAAGTCTCTCCCTCTGTACAGTGCACGCGCAGCGCGCTGTATGTTATGCGCGCAGTATGTCTCGCTCTAACATTATATCCCGGGAGATTTGAACTAATTTGCGGGCATCAGGGAAACGCTATCAATATGCGGGAGATCCGGGAGACTTGGGATGTCTGCAATGTACATTTGACACATCTTTTCATGTCGTGTAAGTATTCAACCACAGCTACAGTTTCACAAAATTAACGTTAAGGGGGTCGCACACCGGACGAGAAGCTGCAGCGCCGCGTTGCACCACATAATTATTCGAACACATTATTATCTATAAGTGTACACATACCGGCGGCGCCATTCGGCGTCTGTCCGCGGCGCCCAGCAACGTTTCAGGACCGTGTTCAAAACCCTGCTGCACCACAGAGCGCCATTTACATAGTTTTATATAAAATTGTAATTATTTTTGCCTCAAACCGTTGCTAATGGATCCTGACTTTGCCCTATGCTGCAATATCTATGCATTTAGTTTTGCAGTCATTTACAGAAATCAGCTGCTTGAATGACAATTACTGATTATTATTAGATTTTTCACGTGAGATTCTCAATTCATTCTGTGAACGGATGCTCTGAGGTAAAGTTTTCAGAATGCAGACTCAGCAACGATTGTATTTAATTGTACAGTACAATAACATAGAACAGACATTATCTTCATTTTCTGTCATTAAACATAACAATATTGCTGGCCATACACTGATGAGAAAGTGCGCGTCCGGTGTTCGATAACGTTACTGGAGTTGTCCTAAACGTGACGCGGCGCTTCTCGTCCGGTGTGCGACCCCCTTTACAGCCAACAGTTCACATTCCGAGAATAAATGAAAAGAATATATGTGCTCCATTCCATAACAAATGCGCGAAACAAGCTGCCGTTTGATAGGCGCTAACGCACAACTACAACTACCGCATTTGTCCAGGACTACACGTAGTAAGAGCGGAAACCGAGGTAAGCGGATATGACGCGATTGACTCGCGACTCCCAGCTCACCCCTGCTGACACGTGCCGTTTCCTTGGTTAAAATCTCAATTTTCTCGCGATTTAAACATTGTTTGAAACATTTGGAATATTGTGAGTTATCATCTTTACTAAATATATAACACTGGCCTTGTGATTTTGGGATATTTTAATGCAAAAATCTTAGGTATTGCACCTTTAAATCCTGCATTAAGTTTTCATATAGTATTTTCATACAAGGTTATCTATAAATTTCAATTTTTTTTTTACCTGCAATATGCTCTTTAAGCTAAGAAAAAGGGTGAGGTTGACCTTGTCAATGTGCTTACTAACTATGACCACAGTGATTGGCTGATGGGGGAGGAGTCTATGTCAGCAATTTAATCATAGAAATATTTTAGAATGAGTTAGCCCATCATGTTGCCATATTCAAATAAAGGTTTTAAAAAACAAATGTTGAAATATTCAAATAAAGGTTTTAAAAGGTAGGCTGTCTCACTACTTAAAGTAGTATATGTTCAGCTAATTGTCAGCCTCCTACATGTCTGCATCTCGAGATGCAGAATTCAAGTGACACATTATACTTTATAAATAAAGTTTGGGAGGAGCACGTTCAAGCCGTCAATCTAATCGGCTCGAGGAGGTCGATTGCCAACAACGTCCATTAGGATTGTTTGCGATTTGGAGAGAATTCAAGAGTCCTCTTGAATACTCCCACTTTTAGCCTTAAAAGGGGTCTTTGGATGCACATTTTCCACAAGTTGGTATGATTCTTTAGGTTCTTCCTGTAAAGTTAGTAACTTACTTTGAGGTATAAATTGTGTTGGTTTACACAACCATTGAAGAATTTTAACCAAAAACAGCTCTGTTCACAGCGACCCGTACGGTGCATGTCTCTTTAAATGATGAGGAACTCACCCCACCCCTCTCTTCCATGGGGAGTCAACACAAGACATGTAAAGTGCTGCCTTAGCTACCTGCCTTGGTATACAAATGGCTGAGAGTGGGAATATGCTAATACGGCACAGTCCGTCAGTGGTCGTGGGCAGAGCATGAGCAATATGACATCATATTGCTCAGAAAACCCAAACGGCTTGATTATTGGGAGCGTTTAGGCTTAGTCAATCGATACCACCACCATACAATAAAAAAACAAACTGCAAAGACAAATTTATATACAAACACCTTATAAAAGTGAAATTTGCATCCAATGACCCCTTAAAGATTTTTTGTGAATACGGCTCCAGAGACCATTTTATCAGACAGAATGTAATTTTAAACTGACATAATATACAAATATAATGCACAAAAAACATGAATAAACGCCACCTCTAGAATCTGGTGCTTCTTCATGGGCAGGTGCCGCTGTCTGTGCGATTTCAACAAAAAGGGAAAAGTAGCTTTCTGAGGGGGAACATAATCAATCCTTTTTCCTCTTTTTGGGCACAATGCATGGAGACCTTCACTTCCCTCTTGATATTCTGTGTCTTCATTTTCTGGGAGGCTGCTGGTAGCCCCCTCTCCATCATCACCAGTATCATCAGAGATGGACTCTGTTCTCTTAGTTGATCTAGAATGTTGTTGTCTTTCAGTTCGGACTGGTTTGGTCATAGACTGTGTTACAAACAGGCTTTCACCAGAGTCACTGTATAGGGAAATACAGAGAAGTGATGCAGTGCATGAGAAAACAATTACAAATGAATCATTTCAGTGAATCATTTTCAGTTTTAGCACTGAAACTTAATTTTAAAGCATGATTTTATGAGATTATTTTGAAAAACAAACCAACTTTATTAAACAGAGCTTTTAACAAAACGAACAAGCATGGGAGCCTCATTCATGTGGTGCGTTTCAAGGTGTGGGTGTAAATTAGAAGCATTACCTCTGCATGCTGTCACCTTTATGGCAGCCACAATGTTTCAACGTTCCCTATTTAAATCCAAAATATTGCCAAATAGGTGCTTTTACATGTTGCTATGAAACCAAATCTTGCACGCTTGTCTTGTCAGGTAGCTTACCTCACTCTCGTCACTTGATAAAATAAATCTGTCATCTTCTTGTCATTTGTTATTCATTACTTCAATGAGCTCATTTTTTTATAATACATTATTAGCTAAAATACTAAAAATGTAGCTATTTTGTAAATGTACATTTCTGAAATACACAACTTAAGACAGTTACCTCTGATAACAAGTCAGAGGTAAAAGCGCTACATTAATAAATGTGAATTCTTCTGATCTCAGCCTCTCGAGATTGGCAGCTAGTGGTTGAAATGGGTACTGCAATTGATTTTTTTTTTTTAATATAGACTTGCTTCACTCGCCCCCTCCTGCTCAGACTCGACGCTCAGGCGGGTTACCAGATTGAGTATATGCAACAGGAACGAGAGCAATTAACAATGGAATGCAAGGAGATTTACACACTAAGCTGATGAGTTGATTTATTGATGTATGATAAGTTATCACGTTTTAATTTGCTCCTGGTGATAGAGATTTTTAGATGGGTGTGGAGGCTTTTTAGGTTGGTGTGGAGTACAATCTGTGATCACTGACCCATTTTGTTTGTTGGCTTCCATGGCTGCAATTTGCTGTGTTTTCCACCAACTGGCAACCTGTGGTGGTGGAATACTATTGCGTAAATTGTCAACGTGCTATATCACACAGACGTAGGGCTGGACGATATGGGCAAAATGTATATTACAATATACAGTCACCTAAAGGATTATTAGGAACACCTGTTCAATTTCTCATTAATGCAATTATCTGGTCCTGGTCAAGACAATCTCCTGCACTCCAAACTGAATGTCAGAATGGGGAAAAAATGTGATTTAAGCAATTCTGAGCATGGCATGGTTGTTGGTGCCAGACGGGCCGATGTGAGTATTTTACAAACTGGGATTTTCACGCACAACCATTTCTAGGGTTTACAAAGAATGGTGTGAAAAGGGAAAACATCCAGTATGTGGCAGTCCTGTGAACGAAAATGCCTTGTTGATGCTAGAGGTCAGAGGAGACGGGCTGACTGATTCAAGCTGATAGAAGAGCAACTTTGCCTGAAATAACCACTCGATGAACAATTTGAGAAGGTGTAACTGTTGTTTGTGGAAGATTAAAAAAAAAAACAAAGTCTACAAGTTTGCAGCTCTTAAAACATTTCTCTCTGTGACTTCAAATTTGATATACATGTGTGACTATTCTCTACAACTACAAATTTCACTATCACAGGCGTTCAGTAGTTTTGCAACAAAAAAATCTTCATAAATATTGCCAACAACACATTGGGAGGATTAGGTTAGAACTACAAACGAGTAAGTGTTTAGATAAAGGGGTCTGAGTGACTAAAAATCAACATTTAATCTGATTAAAATATTTATGCAAGGTTATCCGTGTTATCCCACAAATGAGTTAGGAGTGCTACTTAAATGTGTTCCCTTGGTGCTCTTCAGTTTGGAGATCCAAAATGTTTCTCAAATAAACAGGAAGTCTGAGGCACTCAAAAGGAATACAAGTTTAAAAAGCCTTTATTTAAACTAGTGGTCGACCGATTTTTTTTTAAAATCAATATTTAATAAATTAGATGAATTTAATAATCTTATATTGAAAAAAATCTTTAAAATAAACATGCTTAGGCCCTATACTTTAGATTGCAACTTCTTGAATCTGAATTTTTTTTTTTTCACAAATAAAGTCATTGTTTAAAAACACGAATGTGTGAATAAAAAGGAAGTAAACACTGTAACAGGGCACTCAGTAATCTGGTAATTTCACCTGCACTGATAATCTTTTTTTTTAAATACTTTTTTTTTTACTATTTTTTGACAAGGTAACGCTAATTGCACATACAGCACACTGTGAAAACGACAAGAATATGACACAGTGGGCTCTGGGCAACTGGATATAGCACAGCATATACTGTATTGAAATAAAGGATTTCAAATGTTTCGATCGCGTCTCCTGTGAAGCTGAACTTCTGTTCGCATCCACTCACTGCGCACGGACCATCACTTGCAGTAACACGTTTATGCCGGCTCACAAGATACCACAGCTGGATTCGATTAAATCTGCAAGGTTTGTGAAATTAAATGTTTATTAGATATTCAGAGATTTGTTTAAATGATGTACAGTATGCGCATTTGCATAAAGTTGACGGTAAATGAGAAAGTATTTTAGGCTGAATATTTGCCTTTTCTGATAAGGCGGGCATACACTGTGCGATGTCTGTGCGATTTCAGCAAGGTACCTACTCAGTGAGTATGTGAGTAGTACTCACACTCAACAAGTAAATCGCATGCGATGCAAAGCCAAAGTTCAGAATTTATGTGCTCATTGCAATAATTAATTGCAATGAACGAACATTGCAATAATTAATCATCAATGAAAAACAGGTTCATTTCAAAAAACATTGTTTAACAAATTAATAAATGTCAATTACATCGCAAATGGCTTGGAAGACCTGGGTATTCTGCAACACGAACTGGAGGTAAGCAACAGTAATTTGTAGCTACAGAACTTAAAGATCTCCCTCTTTTCGTTTTTATTTTAATTTTATTTTTGCTGCAAATGAAATGATTAAACTTCTGTTTTCGCGCAGGCGCAGTGAGGGAAAAACACTTGAGTTTAGGGCAACCTGTTTGTAGTTTTGCTTCAACTGTGCGATGTAGTCACGAGGAGCGACCAAAATTTTTGACCTGCCAGAAATTCATCCGACCATCCTACTGTCGATCGTCGTGAGAGGTTAATCACCTCTCGTTTCTCCCTTACACTGCACGAGCACTGCAGGACAAATGCACAACAAAACTGAAAATCGGTCCGACACGAAAAAGAGTCGCACGAGTCAGAATTATATCGTGTATATACAGTATATATATATATATATATATATATATATCGGCTGTGCCAATATATCGGTCGACCACTAATTTAAACTTGGCTATCCATGAAAAAACATATGCCAACATGTTTCGGCCTCTTTGGCCTTCCTCAGGGCACATTCAAAATGGCAGTCCATAGACTGCATGCTATATATCTGCATGTGGTCACATGACCTAGAAGCATTATCCGTGTTATTTCATCTGCAACAACGTGAACTTTTCTAAAGATACGTTTGGCAATTAAAGGATTTGTTTACTTTAAAAAAAACTTTTGCAGATAATTTATTCACCCCCATGTCATCCAGTCGAAAAGAAATGAAGGTTTTTGATAAAAACATTAAAGGATTTTTGGGTGTGAGTAAATTACCAGCAAAAGTTTTTTTTTTAAAGTGAACTAATCCTTTAAAGCTGCAGTCCGGCATTTTCCTCTGTCGCCATCTCTGTTCGAAATCTGCAATTGCAGTAATTTGCATAATTATCAACTTAACCCGAGTTGTAATTCGGCACAGCGCGGATGAACACAATTGCTGTGTCCGAAATCACCCATTACTCACTATATAGTGGACTATATAGTGAGCTCGCCATTTTGTAGTGCTGTCTGAATGTATAGTGGTGATTATTATACCCTATATAGTCCACTCAATGTATCCCAGAATGCATTTTGAAAAGTAGTGTACAACCGATGGTCACTAACCTAAGCCCTACATACCATCATGCATTGCGCTGATTGTAAAAATAAGTTATAATAAAAATAAGCTCATTATAACAAAAACGGCCAGAAAATTTTGTAATGTAATGAATATAATATAATGTAATGTATTTATTTTAAAAAATATATTTAGCCCAGAGCCGGCTCGGCACCAGCTGACAGATGATGTAATCAACGGCACCGAGAGACGATATAGTAGTGTCCGAAAGTGTTCTATTATGCTGGTGAGCTCACTACATTTGCTCTGCTCTCTACCCCATATATAGGGGGTAGGGAGTAGCGGTTTGAGTGGAGATTTCGGACGCAGCAAATGTTTGAGGAGAGTGTGCAAATGTCAATCACTGCACCGTTGTGGATACTGGCATTCAGAATCACATAATTATTTTTGGAAGTCTGACCAACATAATTTAATTTCACCGGAAAATGTCATCTGAACAAGTAACAACCACTTTTGTTGTGGTTCTCTGACATTGCAGTAAATCGCACTGATTAAATCTAAAACTCACTTATCATTAGGGGTGTGAATTTCTGCCAAAAATGCCATTCGAAAATCAAGGAGCAAGAGTCGATTATCGAAAAAAAGCACCCTTAAAATGACAAAGGGAGGCTACAGGTAAATTTCACCTTTAGTGATTTGTCAAACAAACTGTTTATTTATTGAACAAGTAACATGTTTTAGTTGTATTTTTAACATAGCGGTAGTAAACATGGAAGAAAAAAACAAAAAGCACGACAGACCGTTTTTGCATCACCAAACCAGATGCTCGTTAAATAAAAATATAATGTCATAGGTCATAATGATTTTATGTGAACCTGCCTTGTTACTGCAATAGCCTACTTTTTAAACAAATTAGTTTCAATCAAAACTATTTGTGTGATGCCACTGCGCAATACACACACATTACCATGGGATAGCGGGTGTTCATTTCATAAACTGTGGACAATGGTAGCCTAGCTTATTTAATGTAGCCTTTAAATTAATGTAGCCTATATGTCCAAACAACGGATAATGTCATCATATTTGTTGTAGTGCTATCATCACGTAATAATCTGCAAATGCATCATATTTTTGCCAGCGATGAAGATCTAGTTTAACTCTTCGTATGCCGTTTGTGAATGAATGCTTCCACAGGACGATACATTCGAGTTCATTTCATTCAGATAATACATTTTACTTTGATTTGTAGCGTTTTACAGAGCGTTTTCTTTTCCCTGTTAACATCCGCTCTTTCGACATGTACTGTATGTGAAGAGTGTGCTTAACTGAAAGAAAGCAACTATAAAAGGACTCGTGGAACTACCAGTTCGTTTGGACTGTCTTTTCTATTCTTCATCTGGGTAGACTTCAAACTCTGAAAGACGTTACAACACACAGACTGTTTTAAAAAGGGGTTGGATAAATATGTTTTGCTTTTAAAACTGTGTTTTATTGCGAGTATAGGCCTACACAAATATAAGTAAACACTTTGCAGACTGAGTGTTGTCCTGTATGAACAAAATGACGAAGTATGTTTTTATGTTTCCACTGTTCGATCACGCTCGCGTGTCTCTCTCTTTCTGGCCACACACAGTTCGATCGCGCCCGTGTCTTGGAATACTTTACAAAACATATTAAAGCTGACTATATGCTTCCATCACTAAATGAGTTTAAAGGAGCACTTCACCCCATTTCAACAATTATCTTTATTGAAAGTGGGTCATATATGTAGTCAAAATGTAAAAGAATTTTTGAATTTGGTGCCCTCTTGAACTCAACTCTGACCGATTGGGGAAGGGGGAGTGATAGTGGTCATGTAATCTTTATTTATTTATAATTTCTTATTATTTTTATTATTGTTAAATTAGTGTTCATTAATGCGTTATGTATGGTAGGCTATTTCAAGAATTTTAAGTTAATCACAGCAATTTTCGAAAAATAATTTTTAAGCTTGTCATGTGGTTCCCCCCTATTGGTTGTGAATGGTTGGTGCCCCTGGGCACTGGCCTAAGTGCCCTTTTGGATAATCCGGCCCTTGCACCACACTGTCTTAATACGGCCCCATGGGAACAGGCCTGATTTTATGTTGTGTTTCTGTTGTGTGTGGCCAGCAGTGAGGGGCTACTGGCTTATGCTTTTGTTTTGTATTTGTTTATTTTACTATTAAAATGTTTAAATGTTTGCAGGTGTTCTTGTTCTGACGATTCATGCTATTGTAACGAGTAGAAATATGGTGTGTCCCCTTTAAGAATCTGTGACGGGTGGAAATGGGGTGTGGCCCCTTGAAGAGCTGCGCGCTCCTGTTAGAGAGTCGTCATTATTGTGCTATATGTGCTATATGCCGTCTGCCTCGAACACCCCATGTGTGTAATTTCTGTTTGATGCCGACTTTTATATTATTTTTACTTTGCTTGTTAATTAACGATGTGGATGGGAGGACGTGCAACAGATAGTTATATGCACGAGTTCGATGTGGAATAAAGCACGAGTTTTGAGATGCATATCGACTCCGTGAATCTGTCTGGCCTCCGCACGTAATATCTTCAGTTGTGAGCTATCCATCTCCTTCTTCCTGAAGCAGCGCGTTACACTACCCATCGAGATTTGCTACTTACCGGTTATGCGCATGTGCGACTGACAGTTTTTTTTTTAAAAGGTACATTTTCCTGTTATAATGTATAATTTCCCTTTAAAAAATGCTTACTACTATATTTGTACGGTCAGCCAGCTGAAAAAGAATAACTGAAAGTTTCAGTTACTATGAGGAAAGCTGTACTTTGACAAGTCAAAGATTAACCCTTATGCTGAATTAGGGACATTTTTGGTCTTTTGCAGTTTAATTTCTTTGACCATTTTGGCTGTTTTAATGCAAATGGTATGTAATTTGGCAAAATTGAGACTTTTTGGATAAATGTAAAAAATGTGATCCAAATTTGCAAAATATGTACAACACAAACTGTGTAGATCAAATAGTAACACTCAGCACCATAAAGACCAAAAATTGAAACCCATTAAAACGTTGTTTAAATCCGAGGCTGTCATTAATACATGAAACATGATTTTTGCTCAAACATCCTTTCATTTTGAAGCAAAAGCATTATATTTGCATTATATAGTGTATTCCACCAGATGATGTCACTACATCTGTATTCCCTATGGGTGGAAATGCACCTTGTTTTCCTGGTTTCTACTAGGGGCAGTATGGAGTGCGTTATGAAGCATTTTAATGGCTCAATGATCTAAAATTATGTTTCTGAGTATGTGTGGATGTCTGAGAGCAATGTGTGTGTGTGTGTTGACAAAAGTGTGTGTGTGTGTGTGTAGGGCCTACATATAATACATGGTGTTTGTGCGAGTGGCAAATCACAATATCCTAAAGGTCATATTTTACCCTTTCTGTTTACTCTCTCTATCTATGTCCCTCTCTCTCTCTCTCTCTGTGTGTGTGTGTTACGCACAAACATGAATCTTTTGAATTTTACGCATCTTTGACATCTTTTTTTAGCAGTCTGTTTCAAAGTTAATTCATAACTTCGTACGTATGAAGAAGCACAAACACAGCCATGCAGTCAGTTCTTAGACAATAATATACAATAATAACGAAGTCTGCCTTTCATACAAGTGTGGTTGATGCAAAAGTTATAAAGGTATGCACATCTTGGTGCAGCAATTTTAAACTCGACAAGATGAAGAAAAGCTAGTGGGTCTGCAGACACCCATGACAAGAGGAGGAGGGGGTGCAGTTTCAGCCCTAACAAAAAAGAAAAATCTCCACTACCTACTCAAAATGTGGCATTTACAGCTGTAAAGCTCAACTTCAAACAACAGCAAAGTGGGCAAAACAAGTGGGTCTTGAGGAAAACATTAAAAAGACGGAAGCAACCAAGAACTTGCCGGGCCAGAGACGCTGATCCACCTATATCAATTCATCTAACTTGACGGACAAAAACTTGAATGGACAAAAGACTTCAAGTATCTTGGCTCTTACATTGCATCGAGCAAAACAGACATGAGAGCACGAAAAGGACAAGTGTGGGGACCATTCTGGAAAATGAAGGATGTATTTCTGTCAAAAACTCTTCCAATCAAACTCAAACTAAACATCTTTGAAGCAGCGTGCATCTCCATCCTCCTGTACGGCTGCGAAAGTTGGATTATCAACCAGAAAATGCAAAACTCACTCAACAGCTTCGCCACCAATTGCTACAGAATCTTGGCATAAAGAAGATAGATCAAATAAGTAACCAAGCTGTATACAAAGCTGTCGCAAAGAACCAGCTTATCCTTCAAACCCAAGGCAGCTACGCTTTGTCGGCCACTCACTTAGAAGAGACCCAAATGACAAAATTAACTAATATGTGTTATATGCACCCAAAGAATGACATGGCAAACGAAGCCGAGGAAAGCCACATAGGGCTGTCGCGGTAACCGCAATATTGTAGTACCGCGCTTCTGACAAGTCAACCGCAGAGGATAGCACGTAACCGCAGCAACCGCGATATTCACGTTTTTTTTTTATAAGGCTATACCCTTCTTGTTTTGAACTTAATGCATGTGTATTGAATGTTAAACAAGTTCATAACGATAGCAAGACTGTTTATCATGGTGATGTGTAGCCTACAGGCTTCACACAGACAGTGAATGAGAGAGATCGGCAGAGCGCGTCACGCGCTGCGCGTGCAATTACCTGCGTCTGTCTTTGAAGTCGTGAAAAGCTTGTCGTGTCAAAGGGAAGCGAAAAATTTGTCGCATCATCATTTTAATGTTGTTCTCTTGTTCTGTTGTTCTCAATGTTCTCTTCACGGGTATTTTCCCATAAATGCGCGTCAGCAGCAGCTCTGGTCAGCATCCCACAACCAGTGGTGGAATGTAACGAAGTACAAATACTTCTTTACTTTACTTAAGTACATTTTTCACGTATCTTTACTTTACTTAAGTACAATAAATAGTGCCTACTTTTTACTTTTACTTCGTTACATTTTGCAGCAATTATTATACTTTCTACTCCACTACATTTCTACAACTTCTGTTACATTTTCGTTACATTTTCTGATCAGTTTTTCCCCTGCCAAAACGTAATCTGACCGTCGAGCCCGTTCTCATCCTAAAGCGCCATATCGGACGCTTTTGCAAAAGCGTAAATATCCAACGCACATGGCACCCTTTAACGTGAAATGAGACGCAGATATATTTGGGCAGATGGCGCCCCCTAGTGGTCTAACCCTTACACCAGTGACGTTTGGTTGCCATAGATACAGTATATCAACCCGGCAGTATATCAACAGCACGGCCGGTCACACTAAATGCGTCTCACACGCAGTGTGTTTATCGTGCAACTCATACGCGAAAATTTGTTTTTACGTGCATAGGAAACACACCGTGTGTAATATATGTTTGGTTTGGTTAGGATTATGGCAAGCCAAGAGGTTCAGAATTACACCATAAATGAATCGCGTTTACTGCCAAACATATTAACATATAGTAAGGATATTGCAATGATATAAGCATGATATTGCCTAATTGCAAGCTTGTTTCAGAAATGGTGACGTTTTTTTCCATCATTATTGAACATCATTATAGGAGTAGGCTATTAGGTTGAATGAGTTAGAATTAAATGTTTTATTAATCATTAGAAAATAGACATTAAGATAATAAATTGTTATGCAAGTACTTTTACTTTTAATACTTAAAGTACATTTAAAATAAAGTACTTTTTACTTTTTACTTAAGTATGGTTGTCATTGTGTTACTTCTACTTTTACTAAAGTAAATATTTATCTGGGTATTTGTACTTTTACTTAAGTACTGAGATTCAGTACTTCCTCCACCACTGCCCACAACTAGGGTTGCCGCGGTGAGGAAAATTTCCCACCGGTTAATCGACGTGTGACAACACCGGTAATCCCGGTGTCACCGTGGAGGGCAGGGCGGGGGGGTTAAATAGCTTTTAAATGCGTGCGCGTTATACTTTCACTTTCGAAATATGCGTCAATTGCTTGAATGGACAAAAAAAAAACAACTCGCTGATAATAAAACTTTTATTTATAGACTTTTATTAGCATAACGAACGAATAAAAATAACCCCATGCATAGGCTGAAAAAAGTGAAAATCGGCAAAATGTGGGCCCAAACAAATAAGAACCATAAAACGTTTATTAACGAATAAGAAAATAAAATAGGCCTAAATAAATTACACAAAGTTTAAATGAGATAAAACCAATTAAAAAGAGACGAATATAAAATAAAAACTTCAAAACGGACCTTAGCCTACATAAATGACATACTTTCACTTTCGAAATAAGCGTCAATTGCAATTCAGCGTCAATTGCTGGGATGGACAAAAAAAAAAAAAAAAAAAAAAAACAACTCGCTGACAATAAACTTTTATTTAGACAGCACTTTTATTAGAATAATAAACGAATAAAATATAGACAGAACTTTTATTAGCATAACGAACGAATGAAAATAACCCCATGCATAGGCTGAAAAAAGTGAAAATCGGCAAACTGTGGGCCCAAAAAAAAATAAAACGTTTATTAACGAATAAGAAAACAAAATAGGCCTAAATAAATTAAACAAAGTTTAAATAAGATAAAACCAAATAAAAAGAGACGAATATAAAATAAAAACTTTAAAAAGGACCTTAGCCTACATAAATGCACTCTAAAAAAAGTAAAACACTATAAATTGGCATTTATTAACATTAATATATATATTGGCTAAAATATTGCCAAACAGACGCTTTTGCGTTGCGTTTTGACACCAAATCTTCCGCCATTATCTTGCTTTTCTGTAATTTGACTAGTTCTCGTCTCCACACGTGCTAAATGGAATCCTGATGCTTGCTGATCTGTGACGTGACGGCACGCGTTGCGCAGTTCATTTTTAATTATAATGCTCTCTTCAGAACTAAATAATTGAAAATTATAATTTTTAATTAATTCAAATAAATATTTTAGCAAAAACGAATACTTTAAAAAAAAAACTCAAGACATCGCGGTGTCACGGTGGGAAAGTGATGTCACCGGTGATGGGGCTTAAAACCGGTAACACCGTCAACACCGTCTATCGCGGCAAGCCTACCCACAACACAAGGAAGCCGAAATAAAATCAGTGAGTCACGCATTGAATCAATGGGTCTCTAATAAGTGAAGCATCAGCTTCAGCATTGCCTATGCGACGCATTGCTGCTCAGCTGAGCCTTGAAAAGTTGAATCTCAAAGTTAAAAATAAATAACATCTTGTTGAATCAGCTTTTTTAAACGTGTTCGTTGAATGAACGGTTCAATGACTCGCTCAAAGTCCGTTGTCATAACAATATGCGCGCTGAGTGAAAGTCTTTCAATGCGCATATACTGTAGACGCTGTTTAGTTTCGGTTACATTGGTTACTGAAAATGTCCTCGTTTTTGTCCACATCGTAAACATTATTTATATAGCAACAAAAACATAAAAATTAAATAAATAAATAAATAAATAAATAAATAAATAAATGGCGGTAATACCGCATATCGCGCTATTGAGCCACTCAACATTACCGCAAGGGAAATTCCATAACCGCGACAGCCCTAAAGCCACACACATTATACCATACATACATCGGCAAACTAATCAACAATGACATGCCACCAACAGCTGACGAGATGCGAAGAGCTGCTAGTAATCGAACAGAGTGGAGAAAACTTGTGACCGACTGCAAACCCGTTTTGTTCGCAGCCGATTGATGGTGATTACATCTGTAAGGAGCATGCATTGCAATTCTGCAGCTCCTGCAAATGAGCTGAAGAATGACCCCATTTTGTTTTGAAGTTTTGATATGTTTTATGTTTATAGAATACTTTTTTTTTTTTTAGAGAAAAAGTAACAATTCATGTTCATGGCATATTCAAGACTGTGATAATCCAAAGCCAAGGGTTTCACTTTGCATTTAGTTTACTGAAAATAATTGAATTTTTGTGTTTTTTCCTCTTATACTAATCGATGGTTTCGCCACCAAAACTGGTAATTAAAGGGTTAAAATCCTGAAATTGAATACATTTTTGGTAGTTATGATGAGGACTGATGCTGGTTAAAATATTTAACTTGATAAAAGTGGAAAATAATAAAAATATGTAATATTTTAGGCAGTGTTTAATATGTGGCCATTTTTGGCCCTTAATGCACTCAACGGTGTTAAAAATCTAATGCAGCACAAGGGTTAATATTTTTTGATAATTTTTACTTTTCACGCCGTTCTAAAAATAAAAACAGTAGTCTACAGTATACAGTAGCAACTCATCACTTAGAATTGTATTATAATTGTATTTCATACGACTTTAATCGGCATTCTGTTATCAATTCGCGCTACGGTAGCATTTTTCAACAAGGCAGCAAAAATCGACAGAACACCTGTTCCCGCCTCCTTCCCACAACAACAAACCCTGTTACATTGGCAAACTCATTAGTGAATTACTCCTCGTTTGTATTTCTTTCTATATGGTATATTATTGCATGATACTGGTATGTTCAGTCAGAACACATGCGGTGCGAACCTAGGATGGTTCCTATATTTAACGGCATTACTTTTTCCAGTAAAGAGTAATCTAATTGATTACTCTTCTCATTTTAATAACGCCGTTACCGGTACTGCCAAAAAATGCAACTCATTACTATAACTGATGAAGCTGCTTTTTTTTCCATCAGACGAACTACTCTGAGCGAGAGGCAAATACTTTTTTTACTGTTCTTCCTGGTTAGTGAGCAGAGTATGAAGCCTTGTTTATACTCGACGCAGGCAGCGGAGACTCGCGCTCTTGCGGACGCGTCGAGTATAAACAAGGCTTCGCGCTCTTGCGGACACGTCGAGTATAAACAAGGCTTTGCGCCGGACTGGACAAAAGCGAAGCGAACTGCGCGAGAGAGAACGAGCGTTTCAGTGCGCGCGAGAAAGGCCGAGTGTTTTGCGCGCGAGAGAGACCGAGCGTTTCAGTGCGCGCGAGAGAGGCCGAGCGTTTCAGTGCGCGCGAGAGAGACCGAGTGTGTGCGGGCTTTAGTACGTAGCCTAATTAATTGTACATAATATATAATTACTATATAAGAGGCATGGAAGTTCGATTTATGGACAACAATAATCAGTACAAACGTCTTTTTTAACTAGTGTTTTATTAACATAAATAATTCGAGCAGATAAACTTTCATAAGGAGGATTAAATAAGATTGAATTTATGTAGCCAGTAATATTTCATAACTAATCACTGAACCATAACCAGATTTTTCGTTTCTTGGGCGTCAAATAAAATAACAATGACTCTGAATGGTATTCACCAAATGTTGTCTGTGCAAGTGTTTCCATGAGAGCATTAAATAGGATAATGGCATCTGTGAGAAAGATGGTTAAATCTGCAAGAGACAACCGTGTCAATTTACTGTTTAAAATAAAGTGATTTCAGCCGAAATTACCTGTGTTGTTCTATTTGTATTGGCCCCTGAATGTTGTTCCATGGCTCACGAAGGTACCTGCTGATACTCTAACTCATAATTTTTAACATTATTGCGCTTAAAAATTCAATATGTTTAAGAGACTCATGTTAATTTATAATAATAGCCTATCATTAGATGTCATGCATGGCTTACTGGATGGTAATAGAAAACGTGGATTTTTTTAGCTGACTTTACCATACTTTAATGATGTAATTCTGTATTTATATTTAAAATGGATAGTCTCTCTTCTCTTGGTATCCAGGATTTTATGCCGTCCTTTCTCCATTTGTCTGTCGGTCACTGAATCGATATTTTGAAAGTCTCTCTTTTAATTGTGTAATTGATCAGTAATTTGAAAAATTTGTGGTTCTAGGGACGAGTACACTGGAGTTTGGTTTATTGAATAATGAGATATAATTAATAAATGTGAAATAGTGTGTGATTTCAGAGGCTTGACACCTGATTGAAGACTTATGTTAAAAGAGAGAAAGTAATGCCGAGTTCAGACTGCATGATTTTCAAAGTAGTCGGGTCGCTGTTCTTTTCACACTGCATGACTATCTTGGCCAGAATTCAGTCACTGCTGTGTTCACACTGGACGATTGATCGGTGACAGAACGTTTCACACTGCATGACTTTACAATAGGAAAAATCGCCGACAGACTAGCACGCTGCACGCAAACTACGTTTACACAACAAACACGTGAGATGTGAAAAGGAAACAACGCGACACCACACGTGCAAGACCGGAGTTCTCACGTGAGACTTTTTTTTTCGACCCGGTTGTGGTAACGTTACAGCTGGTGAAACGTCAAACAGACACGAGTCTACTCATTTTTCTTCCATTTATTGTGTCCAAATAGACCGAGAAGAAGTTTTTTTTCTGACACAATGCCATATTATGTTGATATGTGATCTATAACTCCTCCCCGAACTCCCCGCTGCTCTGTATCTTGCTCTCTCACTGGCTGCCGGTGATCGCCGATGTAGTTTTCAGTCAAAACACTTTTCACACAGCAGGATTTTCGACTCGTCTGTGATTCTTTCAGTTCGCGTCTTTGCTCATTCACACTGCGTGATTGCCACTCGCGTTAACGAGCGCCGATTTGCCTGTGATTTCGGGCATTTGTCTGCGATTTCTCAAAACCTGTCGGCGAGCCAAAATCGTGGCTAAAATCATGCAGTCTGAACTCGGCAAGCTACATCCTGCTAATTCAGTGGCAATACTTTCAATTGTTGTTTTTTTATTTATATTGTTGTCCATTGATCGAACTTCCATGCCTCTTATTACTTGTGTTGTGTACCAATTACTTATGCTTGGACTGTCGAACACACTCGGTCTCTCACGCGCACTGACACACTCGGTCTCTCGCGTGCACGGTCAAGCCTTGTTTATACTCGACGCGTCCGCAAGAGCGCGAAGGGCGCGCGGCAAAAATGACGTCATTGCGGTGTGGGCGGTCGTGCGCGTAGGGTCCGCAAGACCCCATTGAACTACTAATAAACGGCAAACTACTTCTTCGCTGCTGATTCCTGGTGGTTTAGAGGTGAATTACTCGAGAGTTCGCCCCCTGTCGTTTCACAGAATAGCACAACGGCGAGCGCGTCAAGTATAAATGCCTCGTCCGTTTGGAGAGGTGCGCGCGCAGGCAGCAGAGACTCGCGCTCTTGCGGACGTGTCGAGTATAAACGTCGAGTCTTGCGGACGCGTCGAGTATAAAGTGCGCTCTCTCTCGCACGCACTGTCCCTGCAGTTCGCTTTGCTTTTGTCCAGTTTGGCTGAAATCACTTTATTTTTAACAGTAAATTGACACGGTTGTCTTTAGTGTGATATAGCAACAACACAACAATTTCATAAAATAGAAACTTTAACGAATATTTAACCCTCAGGTGCTCTTCGGTCATTTCTGACCGAAAAAGTTCTGTTTTGAAATTGTAAAAAATCACAGCTTCATCGGAATGTTACGAAACTTGGTGACTTTTATGGCATTGGGTATGTGAACACAAAAAAAAATTGAGGTCATGATCCGAGCAGGCTAAAGGCCAATTTATACTTCTGCGTAGGGTGCGCGCAGTAGGTACGGCGTAGCATACGCACAGACGCGTCCCATGCCGCGTACCCTTCGCCGTCGCCTGACGCGCACCTCTTCAAAAATGTAACTACACGTTGTGACGACGCGGACCGCAAGATCGGTGATTGGTCGGCTTGGTAGCATTGCATTTCCTCCTAAGCATTTCCGCACGTACCTTCTCACGCATTTCCACCACTGTCTATGATTTCCACACGTACCATCTCCTCCGACATCTTCTCTCGTTTCTGCCTTTCAGTTTTAGTAATTTCACTAAAGTGAACTGTTTTTCCACCTCAATAAGCTCCAACTCCAACATGATCAGCTCTCTTTCAATCGCTATTGCTTGTAGTAACCTAGCTGCGAGGAATCTAAACACAGTGGAACATTAAAACCCTCCGCCGCCAACTAGCGTTTCCGAGCAGTACTGCAGAGCAACCAAGACCTGAACGCAGAAGTATAAATGCTCACAACGGCGTCGCCTACGTGCGTAGCCTACGTGTACACTACGGCGTACCCTCGACGCAGAAGTATAAATTGGCCTTAAGTGGTCGTAAAAAAAATAGTCACACTTGTGCTCTTCGGTCAAAAATGACCGACCATAGGAAATGAATGGGAAATTGACAAACACAAAAACTTTGAGAATTTTTGTGTGTACAATCTACAAATCGGCCACGATGCAGAAAAAAAAGTGCTCAGCATTGAAGGGGTGACACTGTAAAACATCAAGAGTGCAAAACAGACATACCCACCCCTACGCACACACATACACACACACTTTTATACACAAAAACACCAATAAATTGTGATTAAAGAAATCTGTTTTGAATATTTAAAATTGAAAATTACGAAACTTGGTGACTTTTATGGCATTTGGTATGTGAACACACAAAAAAATTGAGGTCATGATTCGAGCAATTTAAGTGGTCATAAAAAAATGAGTCACACTTTTGCTCTTCTGTCAAAAATGACAACCCATAGGAAATGAATGGGAAATTGATACAAAAAAAAATTCTCTGAATTTTTGTACAATCTACAAATCGGCCACAATTCTAAAAAAAAAAAGTACACCGCAAGAAAGGGGTGACACTCTACAACATCTAGAGTGCAAAACAGACACACCCACCAACACACACACACACATACAAACACACTTTTATACACACACCAATAAATTTTGATTACAAAAAGTATGTTTTGAATTTTTAAAAAAAATCACAGCTTCATCGCGATGTTACGAAACTTGGTGACTTTTATGGCATTATGTATGTGAACACACAAAAAAATTGAGGTCATGATCTGAGCATGCTAAGTGGTCTTAAAAAAAAATAGTCACACTTGTGGTCTTTGATCAAAAATGACCCCATAGGAAATGAATGGGAAATTGAAAAAAAAAAAGAAAAAAAAATTGTGAATATTTGTTTTTTTGTCATTTTTTTTATAAGAAATAGTTTTTGAGATTGTTTCAACTATATATAAAAATCCACCAACAACAACAACAACAAAAATGTGTTCATAAACAGCTGGGGAATTCACATGCCTCTCTATAGAGAGCTGTACATGCCATCAAGTGGTTACACCATGATTCTACCCCTTTTCTCTATACTGTAACCAGATGGTGCTAATTTTCTTCAAAAAATCTTTTTTTTCTGAAGGCCTAGACTCTATATTAAACTAAAATACTGCATTAATATTTTTTTGAAGAAAATAATATATATATAGAAAATAATATATATTTTTCTAGGGCAAAAATAAACCATAAATATTGCATAAATATGAATAAATTCATTTAAATTGTCTCAAAATACTAAATTAAAAAGAATAAATATTATAGAACAAAAATAAATTGCATTGGTGTCTTTTGTGTCCATGTATTTGTGTATTCGTGCTTGTCAAATAATGTTAAACGTTTTGTTAAAGATTATAACATCTTTGACAAAAAAAAGAACAAAAAAAACAACAACATCACTAACATTTCCTGTAGCTATAGGCCTACAAGTCAGGGCAGTTAGATATTTTGCTGCATTCTCTTTAAAGGCAGTCTTTGCAGATTTAACCATCTTTCTCACAGATGCCATTATCCTATCCATTTGATGCTTTCATGGAAACACTTGGACAGACAACATCCCGATTTTGGTGAATACAATTCAGAGTCATTGTTATTTTATTTGACGCCCAAGAAACGAAAAATCTGGTTATGGTTCAGTATACAGTAGGTGGACAACCAGAATGTCGTTTACCGCCGCGGCAAGTGCCACGGTAAATCTACCGCGGCAAAAATAAACCAGCAGTATTTCAAAGTCGGTGGAGAAATGACCACCAGGTGGCGCAAAGGGACATTAAGCGAAAGCAAAACGTATGTAGCCTACATTTTAAATGGAATATAGCTTTAACTAGAATATAAACTTTTAGGCTATAGGAGAACATTTTATTAATCAAAAGTTAAAATAGGCCTATCTCGCAGTCAGCGAAAATAATTAAAGTGCTGCCCAATGACGCTATTGAGGAATGCAAAGACTGAAGAGAGCTTCTCTCGCGTGCGCACCGCGCACACTGACTGCTGAACAACCGAACATCTGGGCTTTTGTCAGTGAGAAATGTCGTGGTCGAGTGGTAGAACTTTGGTACACTTATTTTGATGACACTGTTTCAAATCCCGCGTAAACATAAAATTACCTTGCATTTCTATTTTACATTTAAGGAACAAATCTCTTCCAATAGATTGACTGAATTTACATCTTCAAAAGCAGTTATATATAAAAAAAAAAAAATTCCATGTAGATTTAAAAAAAAAAAAAAAAAAAAAAACATAACCAAGCTAAGCAAGTTGCGAATTGCCGGTGGGTATTTCCCCCTCTAAGACAATATCAAATATGTGTATATATACATATAGCCTACATATACATATATATATATTAAATATGCAACACGCACGTTTAAACAACAAATAGCCTAATAAAATCTGAACCAGCGCTTCTGCCCCTGTATTGAGACATAACATGCAGCGCGCGTTTCAGTTTCAGTGGCCTTAATATTCTTCGACAAACGCGGCGGTGCTCACTTGAATTTATTTTTCTCATCACAGCTATAATAAAATCATATTTTAAAACTGTAAGAGGTCTCCTTTTTCATGTAGCCTAAAGTAGCCCAGGCCTACATTCACAATAGGCATAACAACAAACCTTTTTCTTTCTCATGAGAGCGAATGGTAGAACATAGGCCTACGGTTCTACCATTCCAAACACATGGGTTCGAAGCTTGATCAAACTTACAGTAGTTGTATTTTATATTTAGGCTATTAATGCAGAAAGATTTGTTCTAAAACTCCATTTAGTTTTTTTTTTTTTGCTTATATTTATAAAATGAAATAACCATGCATTTCTATTTTACACTAAGGAACAAATCTCTTCCAACAGATTGACTGAATATACATCTTCAAAAGCAGTTATGCAAAAAATATAGAAAATAAAACTTAATGGGGTTCCATCATGTAGAATTAAAAAAATATCCCCCCTCCACAGTAATCAATGCTATAATTAGCCTAGACCAATATATAGCATATACACTCACCGGCCACTTTATTAGGTACCCCATGTTAGTAACGGGTTGGACCCCCTTTTGCCTTCAGAACTGCCTCAATTCTTCGTGGCATAGATTCAACAAGGTGCTGGAAGCATTCCTCAGGGAGTTTGGTCCATATTGACATGATGGCATCACACAGTTGCCGCAGATTTGTCGGCTGCACATCCATGATGCGAATCTCCCGTTCCACCACATCCCAAAGATGCTCTATTGGATTGAGATCTGGTGACTGTGGAGGCCATTTGAGTACAGCGAACTCATTGTCATGTTCAAGAAACCAGTCTGAGATGATTCCAGCTTAATGACATGGCGCATTATCCTGCTGAAAGTAGCCATCAGAAGTTGGGTACATTGTGGTCATAAAGGGATGGACATGGTCAGCAACAATACTCAGGTAGGCTGTGGCGTTGCAACGATGCTCAATTGGTACCAAGGGGCCCAAAGAGTGCCAAGAAAATATTCCCCACACCATGACACCACCACCACCAGCCTGAACCGTTGATACAAGGCAGGATGGATCCATGCTTTCATGTTGTAGACGCCAAATTCTGACCCTACCATCCGAATGTCACAGCAGAAATCGAGACTCATCAGACCAGGCAACGTTTTTCCAATCTTCTATTGTCCAATTTCGATGAGCTTGTGCAAATTGTAGCCTCAGTTTCCTGTTCTTAGCTGAAAGGAGTAGCACCCGGTGTGGTCTTCTGCTGCTGTAGCCCATCTGCCTCAAAGTTCGACGTACTGTGCGTTCAGAGATGCTCTTCTGCCCACCTTGGTTGTAACGGGTGGTTATTTGAGTCACTGTTGCCCTTTTATCAGCTCGAACCAGTCTGGCCATTCTCTTCTGACCTCTGGCATCAACAAGGCATTTCCGCCCACAGAACTGCCGCTCACTGGATGTTTTTTCTTTTTCGGACCATTCTCTGTAAACCCTAGAGATGGTTGTGCGTGAAAATCCCAGTAGATTAGCAGTTTCTGAAATACTCAGACCAGCCCTTCTGGCACCAACAATCATGCCACGTTCAAAGTCACTCAAATCACCTTTCTTCCCCATACTGATGCTCGGTTTGAACTGCAGGAGATTGTCTTGACCATGTCTACATGCCTTAATGCACTGAGTTGCCGCCATGTGATTGGCTGCTTAGAAATTAAGTGTTAACGAGCAGTTGGACAGGTGTACCTAATAAAGTGGCCGGTGAGTGTATATATATATATTTATTTTTAAATATGCAACACGCATGTTTAAACAACAAATAATAAAATCAGAACCAGCGCTTCTGCTCCTGTATTGAGAGATGTCAGTTTCAGTTTCAGTGGCCTTAATACATTGATTCACGACTATTTAAAATGTCACGAAATATTGAAGTTTATAATTGAGTATTTTTTGACACACCACGCCCAGTGTAGCCCTATATTCTAAAATCAGGTTTTATTCTGGCATTAATTGTGTTCGACAAACGCGGCGGTTTGAATTTATTTTTCTCATAACAGCTAAAATAAAATCATCTTTTAAACTTTAAAAGGTGTACGTTTTCGTGTAAAGTCGGCTTACACTCACAATAGGTTAACGACAAAACTTTTTCCTGCTCATTTGAGCGAATACTCACTGGAGAAACATTGGGCATTTTCCCGTGAGTGAACACATGGCCGAGTGGTAGAACTTACGGTTAGAACATGATAATGACATGGGTTCGAAGCCCGATTCAACATGGATAATTGTAGTTAAACTTTATATTTAGGTATGCAGAAAGATTTGTCTAGTTCTAAAACTGTTACAGTAGCCTACACCATTTAGTTGTTGTTTTTTTTTGCTTGTATTCCAAAACACTATAAATCCATTTCAATAGTTTTTAGGAAAACTACATTTTTTACCTAGACCCACACATTTTGTGAATATTCAAATTAAATGTTTTATTGGTTCAGTCTGAACATGTTGAACAATGATTATTAAGTCAAACAACAATATTGTTAATGATAAATTAAAAGTTCTTTTTTTTCTTTTTTTTTCCAAAACACTAAATAAACGCATTTATGTTTAATAATATTATGTTACTTATTTTTATTATTTCATCTATGTTGAGTAGGCTATATGAAAAGTGAACCGCATGAGATGAGTAAGATAGGATCTAAAGCTACCCAATATATCGGAAAATATTTGTGGGTCAGACATGATTTTGACCACCAATTAAGTTTTGTTTTGTAGAAAGCTTGTAAATTTCGTTTCAGATAAATTCTATCTTCATTTTAATTAATGTTTCATCAACAAATTGACTGGATTAACACATTATAAGTAAATATCAGACAATAGGCTATAATCAGGACACAGAGGCGCGTGTGTGAACTGGAGCGTGTCTCATAACCGAAACACCGCGATTCTTGCCTGCGAGAACTAGAAAGCTTTAAATGTCTACTTTAAAACAAAACATTTAAAAACGAAAATAAATTGGCAACTCTCTGCGTAAGTAGGCTAATTTGAAGTAGCCTATGCGTTTAGGCCTATGCGCGTTCACTGTGAAGGCGAGTCAGCATCATCAACTTTATCTTTGCTGCTGACACCGACAAAAAAACACTAGTATATTAGAGTTTAGAGCAGCATGTTTGCAACAATAACACAGTCAAACAGAATGTAAGCCCTGTGTGTGTGTGTGTGCATGTGCAGTTGTGTGTGTGCGTCACACGTTAAATGTTTTAGAATGTAACACAACATTCAAATGCAAATATGCACCCTCCCCCACTTGACAGGCCGTGTATCCACCAAAGTGTTTTTCCACACGCCTGGCGTATATGTTTTCAATTGTTTTCAATGGGAGCACCGCGTTTTTTTAAACGCTATGAGCGTACCTAATCAAAGCAGCTCCTGAGATGGCTGGCGTTTCTAGTATGTCGTTTTTTCTTCGAACAATTCAAGAACAATGTAGGCTATAGGCTACAAATTGAACATGGTTCATTTTTTGTGAAACTTTAAAACTGGCCTTTACTTTTCTTGACGATTCCTCGGTAGCTTTTGTTTGAAGGCATTCAATTGCTCCAAAACACTAACGTTAGAAACATAACTGCACTTTATCACAACGGATTAATAAACTGTACCCACGAGTTCCTAATCCGTGCTCTTAGATTTTTAAACCGTGCCCTCAGTTTTTGCAATCTGTGCCCAAAAATTCATAAACCGTGCCCACGCTTTCGCAATCCGGACTCGGATTTGTGGCTCGTCCCCCAGAGTGTGCCGCATGATTCAACCAGGCCTCCTGTTTAGATGCGGGATGCATTGCATTGTTTTTAAAATCCTTTTTTAAAATGGATAATTTCTTGTATTTAAAAAAAAAAATACATTTAGGATACTTTTATCTTTAAAGTAAATTTTTAGAGGAAAAAGCTCAGTAGCCTACTATAATAAGCGAAAAAATAAAAATAAAATAGGCTAATAATAACACAGTTCAAAAACTGCAAAAGGTTTGTTTATAAGTTTAAAATTATTTTATGTTAAATATATTACTGTCTTCGGTGAACTCATTCATAGTAATAAACGTAAATAATAATTAGCTAACAAATCAAAATGCATTTAGGCTACCCTATTTAGAAGACGCTTTTTAATCCACAAAAAAAAGAACAAAGCAATTCGTCAAATGTCAGTCTTAGACAATAATAATGGGCTAAGATTCTAACAAACAAACAGGTTTTTAAGCATATCCAACTGTTTGTGTGAAGCGCGCACATGCATGTCACTGCCGCGGCCGCAAACACTTGCATGTTATCAACAGTGGAACAATTTAAAATAATCTAGCGGGAAAAAAATACGTAATTATTTGCAACTACTTTTATTTGTGTAAACTCACAATAACAAGAAAACGTCGTTATTTTTCAGACACATTTATTATGATTAGCCTATAAATCACCTATAAATCATCTCACTCTATGCTTCCCGAGACATGCTCTTCTCATTTAGCACTGCAAAATATAGTTTTTAGAAAGTAAAATCTATTTTTTTTTTCATATTAATTTGCGAATATTTTAAATGTTTAATAAAGGCAAAAAGTCAATGTTATTTATTTTTTTGTGCACAAACACTTGGATAGCCTATGCGTCAAAATCTTGTGTTTAGGCCTATTTGTGATAATCTCAGCCCTGTTTTATTATTGTCTAACCTGTATTATGACTGACATTTGACGAATTGCTTTGTTTCTTTTTTTCTTTTTTCTTTTTTTGATAAAAGCGTCTTATAGGCCTATCTAAATGCAGTAGGCCTATGTAGCCTAAATGTAATAATAATAGCATATTATTATTAGGCCTATTATTTGCGTTTATAACTTTAAATGAGTTCACTTAAAAAATGAATATGTTAATCATAAAACAATTTATGAATGTTTTATTTGTATAGGCCTATAACTTTGTGTTTGTGTTAGGCTATATTTATTTATTTATTTTTTTGTAAGTAAGAGTCCTTTTAAAAACAATGCATCCCGCATCTAAACAGGAGGCCTGTTTGAATCATGCGGCACATTCTCGGGGACGAGCCACAAACCCGCGAGTACGGATTGCGAAAGCGTGGGCACAGTTTATGAATTTGTGGGTACAGATTTACAAACGGTTTACAAATCTGAGAACACGGATTAGGAACTCGTGGGTATGGTTTATGAATCCGTAGGCACGAATTGTTAAACCGAGGGAACAGTTTAAGAATCCGTGAGTAGCCTACAGTTTATAAACTGAGGGGACGGATTGATTTGTGATTTCACCGGAACGAATGAAACCTCCACAACTGATTGCAGCGTGCGTCCGATTGAAGACAACACATTGCAGCGCTAGATGAATGAAACGAATGCGGTTAGCTTTCAAAAGTGGTGGGGACAATATCGACACTGTCAAAAAGGGACATGTCCCACCCCTTACAGGCTAGAGTGTTAACCTTGAATTTATCTGCTACCTCAGCTCTCAATGAGAAGTGGCAAATTAAGTCGGACACTATAAGTAGGCCTAAATAAACAGTTAATAAACTCGCTAATAAACAGCTATCTATTTAAGCTTCAAGAACGGTAGGCTAAAACATAAAAGCTGTCGGCCAACAGCATGTAACGAGGTTCGATCTCGCGTCGTTTGGAAGTCGATGAGGTTGAGGATGATGCGTTAACCACACAGCTATCGCAAGGTTGAGGATGATGTGTTAACCACACAGCTATCGCAATGTTGTCTTATACGATTGTAAAGCCTCATTGATGTACCTAATATGTTTCGACTGCAATGTTTTAAGGTTTCATTATCTTTTCAATTTAATTTCAGTATTGTGATTAATTAATTAATTTAACAACGTTTCACTTGAATTAATCTGCTACCATCTTTCAATCGCTCTGAAAGAGCCGCGGCGCAGCTGAAGATTACACAAAAAACGGACACTTTTCAAAGTCTGTGATTGTAGCGCCTCTTAGCGGCCAAAGGCAGCAAATACACCTCAACTTTTACCGCCGCGGCAAACCTGCGGCGGTAAAAACCACATTCTGGTTGTCTACCTACTGTATATTTATAATGTATTTTATAAATCACACACTATAAATATAATAAAGTCGCAGAAACAGATAGTAGCAGTAAAGTAAGATATTTTAATAAGTTGAAGAAACGATTTATGATTGACACACGCACATACACACAGACACACACTTAAGGTGGGCATACACTGTGCGATGTCTGTGCGATTTCAGCAAGGTACCTACTCACACTGAACGAGTAAATTGCATGCGATGCAAAGCCAAAGTTCAGGATTTATGTGCTCACACTGTACGGTCCGATCGTCGAGCTGCGACTTCACTGCTCACACTATACGTGTAATATCTGCGATAACCCCCTGGATTGCGCCTATTTACGTGTATGTATCCAGAGATATTGTCAAAACAAGCATCTGCTATCAGTATCAAGATGATTTAGTATTTTTCAATTTATGCATTTAATTATTATTATTATTATTATTATATTATCATTATTAGGGGAGGCCTATAGGCTAATTTTACTATTAAATTGATCCGCTATTATAATTAATTTGCCACGCAATATTTTCACAGCACATAGCCAACGTGCTGTGAGGATAATAAAATATTAATCTTACTCCTCATTAAAAATTGTCTAAAACATTTAGGTCGATTACAATGAATTATATACATATAAAATAACTATTAACAGTCTATAATATGTCCGAACATTGCCATTATTAATCATCAATGAAAATTAAAAACAGGTTTATTTCAAAAACATTGTTTGACAAAATAATAAAAGAGGTGTTACATATCAGGTGGCTTGAAGACGGTGGGTAATATTATCCATTTTGCAACACGAACTGGAGGTAAGCAACAGTAATTTGTAGCTCGTTTTTATTTTAATTTTATTTTTGCTGCAGATGAAATGGTTAAACTTCTGTTTTCACGCAGGTGCAGTGAGGGAAAAAACACTGAGTTTAGGGCAATCGGTTCGTAGCTTTGCTTCAACTGTGCGATATAGTCACGAGGAGCGACCAAAATTTCTGACATGCCAGAAATTCATCCGACCATCCGATTGTCGATCGTGAGAGGTTAATCGCCTCTCGTTTCTCCCTGTACACTGCACGAACACTGCACGACAAACGACGCACGACAAAGCTGAAAATCGGTCCGACACGAAAATGAGTCGCACGAGTCAGAATTCGGCTCAAAATCGGACGAAAATCGCACAGTGTATGCCCGCCTTTACTCACTCACACTCACTCACTCACTCTCTCTCTCTCTCTCTCTCTCTCACACACACACACACACACACACACACACACACACACACACACACACACACACACACACACACACACACACACACACACACACACACACACACATACACAGAACGCAGCCACTGAATCCACCAAACTCAGCAATAAAAATGGAGAAGAAGCTTTTCAACGTGTTTGCATCAGTAATTTCTAAAAAGTAAATTCGGACAACATTAAGCCTATACGGTATAGGCTATACCTTTTTTATTGTATAAAAAACAATAATTCCCTATTCGGATTAACTTTACAAGGGTAGATGGAGTAAGTTAATGTAATTTTACCACAGGACTTCTGTAATATCAATAGCCAAATCGCATGTGATCATATATAGGTTATCAATAAAACTAGAAGTTGGAGGGGTAACTCAATTTGCGCATCGCTGTCTCATGCGTACATTATGTTGCTTCCTGATGTGCGCAAACACAAATAACCTATACAACAGGGCAGTTGAATGCTTATCTGATAACCTAGAAGTTCTTGTAGTTAGGCTATTACTTTAACAGTTACCCCATCTCTCCATGCCGGGTGAACACCGGCTGATGCAGTAAACAGCATTTCACAACGATTTCATTACAGTAATAGCAAATATCCTTGCTCCTGCTCAATTATCTGGTAATATTCTATTCACAAAATACAACCAATAGTACAGTAATGTTAAGACTTGTGAAAAGCCCTATTTTCGGTGGTCCGGCGATTAGAACAGGAAAATGCTCCACAGTGCTCTGGCATCTCATCTGCTGCCACGCAACGAGACTAGGAATACGACCGGTTCAAGATGGCGGCCGGATTTCTCGTTTTCCAGCGGCCAATAGGGTATCTAGTCTCTATATGATATCTATGGCACTGCCAGTTGGACTTTGACCCGAGCGGATAAATGCTCCGTGTGGCGCGCGCGGTTTAAATGAGTTTCGTTCCGCTTTTGACGCATAAACATTACCGAACATTTATCGACCTCTTGATATCGTTTTATCGAGGAAAATTATATCCCGATAATTATCGTTATCGTTTTATCGCCCAGCCCTAATTTCAGATAAGAACTTAACTGATACATCTTAATATTAGGAAAATCCAACCCCCCCCCCCCCCCCCCCCCATAGAACTTGGAAGATAGAGTACTGACATTTTTAGTCTAGGCCAACGCTTACTCCATATAAAGGAAGTTAGCCAGCTGTTAAGGCCCTTTAATGTCCTATTTGAAAATAGAATAGGAACCATTCGAACAGGGTATAATAGTTTTGGTAAAACAATCATCTTTATAAGTGCTATTCGACCTAGCCAAGATACTGGCAAGGAACTGACGTTCTAAGTCTAGCCGTATTTTCTCAAATAAAGGAACAAAATTAGAATCATACATCTGCTTCAAGGACGAAGAAATAGAAATGCCAAGATCAATAAAGCCTAGGGGCGACCACTTAAAAGGAAAACAGAGTGTAATGTTAGGTATGGATATGAGAGTACGTAAGGCATAGCTTCGGATTTAGCTAAATTAATTTTATAACCAGAAAAGGTACTATACTTGTTGATCAAATTGATCAGAGCAGGAACTGACTTCTCGGGCTCAGATTAAAAAAGCAGTACATCATCAGTGTAGAGCGCAATCTTGTGATGTTTAATATAAGTCCTATCTGCAAACCCGAAATAGATGTTGACGATGTGATTGCTTCAGCTAGAGGCTCTATGGCCATCGCAAACAAAAGTGGTGACAAGGGGCAACCCTGCATGGTGCCTCTATGTATAGGAAAATAATCAGATCTGAAGGAAGCCATTTGTTAATACGGCAGAGCGTGGGTCAGTCTATAGCACTCTAATCCATTGCAGAAAATTTTCACCAAGACCAAACTTTTCCAAAACAAAGAAAAGGTAGGACCACTCAATACGATCAAACGCCTTCTCTGCATCCAAAGAAAGCACTAGCCCATCTATGGATTTCCCTTTGAAGGCATATATAATATTTAAAAGTCGTCTTATATTATCAGATGAGTTATTTTCTACCCTGTATAAATCCTGTTTGATCGATCCCGATTATTGTAGGAAGAATTTTTTCAAGACGCAATGCTAAAATTTTAGAAAGCAATTTCCGGTCCACATTCAGTAATGCTATTGGCCTATAAGAAGAACATAAATCAGGATTTTTACCTCTCTTCAATATAAGCGTGATGTTAGCTTCTCTAAGGGTCTTTGGTAATTCTTTAACCACATTTTACAGGTCACTCTTGTAAAATAAATTTTAATCTCTATGAGTTTTTAGCCTGGTTACACAAAGACTGGCTGAATAGAGGAGAGCCTCTGCATGAAAGACCCGCGACTGGCAGATAAAGTGCTGCTGCATTTCTCTCCAATACAATAGGCAATTAATTGTGGAAAATTGTATCTTTGACAAGGTGATTGACAGATCAGTTTACCTGACAGGATGCGTGTAACTAATGCTTGAGAGAGAGTATGTCCCACTCCCTGGAGTGTGTCTACTCTTCTAATACACACTCAAAAGTATGTACTTTCTCTTCACAAAAAGAGTGGACCTACATATGAGTGGCGAATGAGACGCAGCATTTAAGATATTTTGAAGAATGTTGATGGTAACTAGACAGTTGACGGTAGGCAGGCATTGACTTCATTGGTAACGTTACCATGGTAAGTTATAGCAGTCAATGGTGAACTATTCCTTTAATCCGCGTAAACTAAATGAAGCAATTTTAAGGCACGAATAAATATTTTTCAAAGGGGAAAAGCTTTAAATATGTCATTTTGATGATCAAAGATGAGTTAAGGGACCAAAATGATTTACTGCAGCCAGCGAGACTTTAAAAGAGGATGAGAAGCAGCACAGCATAGTTTCCATGTCCATATTTACTTTTTTTTTTTTTTTACCTGTCCGAGGAAGATCTGGGGACTGAAGCATCTCGTCTCCTTTCAAAGGTGCTGGTGAACTGCTCAAAGCAAGCATTGATAGAGCTTACAACATCAGGCGGAGGAGTTTCGAGGAACAGCTCTGAATGCGGGTCCAAGTCGATAAGATCGCTAACGGGCGCCACAACCGGTACGCTCTGCTGCGTGTTCGCCGACTCAATTTGCGTTCTGACGTCTTCGCTTCTTAAAGCCATTATTTAATTTATGACATGTGAATTGTCATGTATTCGTAGACTTGCGTGATATCGATTATTTGTACACCTCTAACGGGCGCTATTGAGGCACGGGCTGCAAAAGATTAAGCCTTAAGACAAAAGTACTGATCAAAAAATAAAATCGTGTATCGGACAACGTTTGCCTCCATCTCCACATGTGTTAATATGGCCGGCGCCATCTTCTTCTTCTTCTTCTTCTTCTTCTTCTTCTTCTTCTTCTTTCGTTTTTTGGCGCGTTGCAATCTTAGTGCATATCGCCACCTACCTTTGCTGTTATGCAGTCACGATTTCTTATGATCAGATTTTCCTTATTTTATTATTTCTTTACTTCTTCCTCAAATATCCATCCTTATTTAATCATTTGATGCTTCATCTCATTCCATTTCCCATAGCCCACCTGTCGCTGCGTGTTCAGCTCCTACAGACAGGACTATAAAATCTGGAATAGATCAAAGCATCCTTATTCTATATTTAAATCCTTTCACTTAATCCAGTACTATATTATATTCTATTAGTATTCTATATCCTACTCTATCTTTATTAAACTCATAACCCAACAAATATGCCAAATCCTTATTAACTTTCCCTTTTCCATTTAAATAGGTTATCAAATCCTTTCTTTCCTCTTCATACCTTTTACAATCATATAACACATGCTCCACTGTTTCTTTCTCCCCACAATTCTCACATAAACCAGTCTCATGAGCTCCAATTATAAAGAGTGTTGCATTCAATCTTGAGTGACCAAGTCTCATCCTAGTCAATATGACTTCTTCTTTTCTATTTCTACAATTTATACTTTTCTTAGATTCTACCATTTTTTTAATATTATATAAATACCGCCCTTTATTATCTGTATTCCAGTTTTCCTGCCACTCTTTGATAATATTTTCCTTAATAATAGTTTTAACTTCACTTTTACTTAATGGAATATTAAAATCTATTTCTTCCCTTTTTAAAGCATTTTTTGCTAATTCATCAGCAAATTCATTACCAGCTACTCCTACATGCGCTGGTACCCAACAGAACCCAATTTCTACCCCTTTTCTTTGTATTCTCCATAATAATGATAATATTTCACTCATCAAATCTTCTCTGGCCGTACAATGAGTAACTAGTGATGTTAAAACAGAAGCAGAATCAGAGCATATCACTATTCTGTCTGGTCTTACCTCCTCTACCCATGTTAATCCTATTATAATAGCAACCATTTCCACCGTATATATTGACAGTTTAGATGTTAGTCGTTTCGATATTGATATTTTAAACTCTGAGATCTACACTCCTATTCCCGTAATTCCTGTTCTTGGATCTTTAGATCAATCAGTGTAAATGTGCATACTTGCATAGAATCTTTCCTGTATGTACTTTTTAACTTTATATTCCAACATACCCATTTCCTCCCATTCCCGTTTCTTATCTAATATTCCTAAATCAATTCTAACCTCAGGTATAATCCATTTCGGAACCTCTCCCCATATAGGAGACTTACTACATTCAATATTTGCAATCTTATATTTCTTTGTTAACTTATTTATCTTCCATCCATATCCTCCTCTCTCGGTATTACAGTATTCCCAACAATTATTTAAAATATCTTTAGCTATATTTTCTCCAGTGTAACTCTTTAAAGATGTCCAAAATACCAAAGACAATTTCTCTCTCCTTAATTTCAATGGCATTTCATTCACTTCTACTAATAATGCATTAACCGGTGTTGTTTTAATTGCTCCTAAACATATTCTAAGAGCTCTATATTGAATTCTATCTATACTTTTTAATAATGTTTCTGAAGCTGACCCATTAATTATGCTACCATAATCAATTGTTGATCTGATCAAGGCTTGATATATTGTTAGCATTGAGTCTCTTTCTGCTCCCCATTCTTTCCCAGCTATTGCCCTCATCACATTTAAGATCCTCCTGCATTTTTTATCAATTTCCTCAATATGTTTTTTCCATGTATATCTCCCATCTAACCACATTCCCAAATATTTAAATGTTTTAACTTGTTCTAAAGGTTTCCCATATAAAACTAATTCAATTTCCTTAAAATCTTTTTTCCTGCTAAATATCATGAAACATGATTTACTAGTAGAAATTTTAAAACTCCATTCTATACTCCAATCTTCCACCTTTTTAATTTGAATCCCTGAAATCACTTGTTTTGTATTTCTTCCTCTCTTCCAAATAGCCCCATCATCAGCATACAATGCACATCCCACACCATATCCGAAATTATCAAAAATATCATTAATCATAATGTTAAAAAGAGCCATTTTCTGCCGTATAATTTAACGATTGACAGGCTCCCACTTGAACTACAAATGTTCTTTCATACAAAAATTGACATAACCAATTATACATATTTCCATCTATTCCTATCCTTGATGCTTTAATTAACAACCCTTCTCTCCATACCGTATCATACGCTTTTTCTATATCAAAATACACTACTGCCATAATTCCTTTCATAGTTATCGTCTTCTCTACTTCATTACTGATCTTGATTAATGCATCCATTGTTGATCTCTTGCCTCTAAATCCACATTGGAACTTACTAAATGTACCCCTTTTCTCTAGATCATATGTTAATCTATGAACAATAATCTTTTCCATTAATTTACATAAATTTGAAGTCAGTGCAATTGGACGATAACTTCCTGGGTTTGTTGAATTTTTTCCTGGCTTAACAATTGGGATTACTACAGCTTTCTTCCATATTTTTGGAATAATTCCTTCCGTCCATATTTTGTTATACAACTCAAGTATCTTTAATAACATACAATCTGACAAATGCTTTATCATTGTATAACTTACTTTATCAATCCCAGGAGTGGTATTTGCACATTTTTGTAACGCTACTTTCAGTTCAGTAAGTGAAAACTCTAAATCCATACAGCTCTTATTGCTCATTCTTTTCTTCATAATATCTGGGTTTTTATCTAAAATTTCCTTTTTCCTTATCTCATATTCTTCCCCCAATTCTATTCTATGTGCTCTTTCTAAAACCTTACCTAACATGTTTGCTTTATCTATATCTACTACTGCAATGTTTTCTTCTTCAATTAAAACAGGAATTGTAGCTGACTTCTTTCCTTTTCCATTCATACTCCTTAACATATTCCATATTTTATCCATAGGCGTATCTTTTCCTATGGTAGAACAAAATTCTCTCCATCCATTTCTCTTTGCATTTTTAATTATTCTTCTTGTTTTAGCTCTTGCTTTCTTATATTCCAACAGATTGCTCATACTCATATTTTCCCTGAGTTGTTTAAATGCCTTATTCCTTTCTTTAATTGCATGACTGCACTCTTCCTTCCACCATGGAATATTTTTGTTTTTCTGACCTGCCATTCTTTGTGGTATATACAATGTTGCAGCTTCCATTATTAGGGGTTCAAGCACGAAGTGCTGAAACCCTATTGTTATTGTTAATTTACCCATAATGCAACATTCTCCATGTAAAACTGATCGTGCAGGACGAACCGTAAGTCCTAGAGACCTGAAACTTTGTGGGCTGGTAGTACTCATATCCGCCGACAGCGTCACAAAGGCGCGCCCCGATCGGCCTGACGGGGGCGCTACAGCGGGCAAAAGTACGAAATGGCTCATAACTCCTCAACCGTCGGGCGTAGGCTCAAGTGTCTTACATCGTTGGAATCCTTGGCTCCAGCCGGACAAGATGCATGCCTCGGATTGGCTCGTATCCAAATGCTACACGTGAAACTGCGGCCTTCCAACCTTTTACTATCGTGTCAAATGATTTGATTAATATGCACTAGGTAGAGGGAGCAAAACAGCGCTCACCTGTGTTGTTTGAAGACGTGAGAGTGCACATGAGCGCGGCCGCTACACAACTCACTTTCTGGAGGTATACTGCGCCCATCTGTATGGAATATGGAGTATGATTTGATTTTTTTTGACAGATGTCACCTTTAAAATAGTTTCACCTTTAAAGTAATTTTCCTAATTAGAAAATGTGTAATATCAATGGTAAATCCTTCCATAGTTTCATTCTTCTATACATTACAGTCCAATGTTTTGTAGTGGATTTTGAAACAGGAAACATCTCTTTTATGCATGCCTGGTGTTAAAACATGAGTAGCACTACTATACAAAATTTGAGAGTACAGGAAATTTGGAATTCTTGACACAGAAATATTTCTTATAAAACAAAGCAGACACAATCTTTCATCAGTAGGCTACATTCTTATTCTTATATTTTTTGTCTTTATGCACTCATTCAAAAGCCTATAAATAATAAATAAAAACAAAAATTGATGAGCGTATGTGACATAACATGCTGAAGAAGCATGCACAGTTTCATGGAGATCGAACCATAGGTGGCGCTTTAACTGTTAAAAATCTTTAAAACCATGCATTTCCAATGGTAAATTGCCTGTATTGGCTGTGAATGGTGTTTTCCATTTCCAATATTTTCCATCTACTCCTGAAAGTCAAGGTGGATTATTGGGAGGAATTGTGAAGCATTGTGTTTTGAGTCAAATCCAATATTGGATTCCATTTGTATTGGATTCAGAATCAGAATCCATTTGTATTCCAGTATTAGGCCACCCTTAAAAATATTCTTGTTTGCCGTAACCCGACCGACCCTGTCAATTTAGGGCCGACCCAATTTTTTTTTTTTTTTTTCCTTTTAGTCCGACCGACTTGCCGGTTGTAACCTGCGTTCAGACCGACCGATTTTTTTTTTACTCTTCAAACGACTAATTCAAATTCAATAAAATAATATTAATTATATTTTAGTTAGTATTGTGAAAGTTGCTTGTGTCTACATAGCCTACAAACGTAGGCTACGTTCTTTCTTAAATAAAAACCCGTGGCGTCATAGTCATCAGATTATGTTTACACCATTGGTTTAACGTTACGCGTGTCACTGTATGGCTTGTACGTTCGCTCGTTTCAGTGTTCCCGCTTGGTACCCGCTTAAAAGGGCAACGGGGCTGAATATCAACCATTTCTATATATAATAAAAATATTAAACAATTTGTCTGTGATGCAAT
This sequence comes from Pimephales promelas, assembly GCF_988280905.1. Taxonomy (NCBI): domain Eukaryota; kingdom Metazoa; phylum Chordata; class Actinopteri; order Cypriniformes; family Leuciscidae; genus Pimephales; species Pimephales promelas. Next base: position 14,179,565 of record NC_142772.1, on the reverse strand, counting down.
TTTGCTATTCGCAGTCCAGAAGAGAGAGCGATCTCTCACCCGGAGCCACAGCGCGCACAGCACGACAGCCCTGCTTAATGAGTGACAATGAGGACAAAACGTGGTTACACTTTAGATCTGGGATATTATTCTAATTGTATTTTAGATTTCTGCTTTCAAAGATTATAAAAAGAAGATATTTGAGATGAAACCATTACAGACGCATTCTGTCTAGCGCAACTTCCTTCCCTCCCAGACCAGTCCCTTCACAGTGTTGCGCTGTCATTTCTTCCTGAACCCCAAACGTAGCCTACCGTCAGAATCAGCACGATCGGTGATTGTTGTAAAATGCAGTCTGTACTGTTGCTAAACTGCGGACGCGTTCAATCATTAAAAGAGCTATTAAAAGCACAAAAGTCTGCTGTTCACTACGCGCGACCCGAAATGCACTAAAACGAGACAAGAAAAGTAGGCTATCGCCTCATTTGGGCTTCATGTGCGCATCTAAACCATCAAATATACATAAAATATAAAATTACCTGCTCTGAGATTCATTTAAACACAGTTTATGTCTTAATTGGACGTAAATAGTTGAGAGAAAATGATGGTGCATCAGTCATCTATTACAGTAGAGTTCTGCATTCGGTCTTAAAGGGGCAGTAGTCTAATAAACGTGACGATTGAGCCAATGCGAATCAAACAACAAAAGGCAGATAAAAATCACTCACAGCTCTTGAATGAATAACTTAAACTTTAATAAGCATTAATCTAACTATGATAAACTATGCAGTGTCATTTTACATTTGATTACTAGCTAAATTAAATTTCTTTTCAGAGAGAGCGACAGACTTAACTGAAAAGTAGCTAATTTTAGACCTTCCTGAAATTAAAGCACTGTGTATATAGGCTAATTTGTATCTTTGTTCAATTGTATTCTTTGTTTGACCATGTGTTTGTACTTGTTTTTGCTTATCTCATGTATATATGCATACCAAATAGATATTTTATACATTTTGTGACTAGCCTAAAATGTAACTGGTCGTATTTTGCATTAACACCTATAGCGGCGGATGCACAGTTTGAAGACCCAGTCAGTGACGTCACAATATGCCTTTTTTTTTTAAATTCACGATCACCATCTCCAAAATTGTACCTTTTTTTTTTTACACCGAATCTTGGAAAAAAAAATATAGACCTACCTACCGACCCTTTTTTTAAAAAAAATTGCTGTTACTGCAAACCAAAATATTTTTAAGGATGGCCTTGGGTTTGAAAGTTTTTATTTTTCTTCACAAATTGCGGAAATTGAATCATTTTTGAATCATTCATCCCAAAAGAAACGGTAGGGTGCAACAGTCCACAAAATTCACAGTTCAGTGTATACAATTTTGTGTGCGATACATTGGTGTCATGGTTCGGTTCATTTTAGATACAACAAAAAGAAAGAAATGCCAAAGAAATTTCCTTTTAATTTTTTTTTTCTTTTTAAATTTAAACTAGCATCATAAAGTATGATCATTTTTTTTTACTTTGAACAAAGATGGAGATATACTTGACTCTAAATATGGTATATCATGGTAAATCATGCTTTCTACATAACACTTAATGTCTTTTGATGCTTTTGTGCTTAAAGGCCTTCAAGGCCTAAACTGCTTGAACCCCGCTAAATGCTGCTTGCAGCTTTAATTATACTTGTAATTGAATCGCAAAATGTTTCTACTGAATCTTCTACCATTAAAGTCCCCGTGAAATCAAAATTGAACCTATTTACTTTGTTAGCGCATATTACTAGTCTTGTGGTGAACAATTATTCTGTGCAAGTAAAAATATATTTAAAAAATGTTTTACCTTAGTAATCTTTAATCAAAATCTGAAAAGTTACTTCCGGTCTGGAACGGTTTATTTTTCTGATGACGTAGGTTTCACAGTTTGGGTGGGGAAACGCTTAACTACTCCCCTCAAACCGTTAGTTTACTATGAGCGAGAGATGGAGAGGAGGAGCGCTAGAGTAAAACCCTGCCCTCTGTTCAATATTCCGTTTCACTTGGAAATACGTCACAGCACTGGAGAAAAATCGTTTGCAACTTCCGGTTCACGGGGACTTTAAATCTTTATTTTCTTCACAATGCTTACTGAAAGAATTCCAATCTGCCTTCTCATACAACCATTTCTTTTGTAGTACATATTCTGGATTATTATCTACATTCATTTTACAAATAATTGGGAAATGGTCACTTCCAACCGTGTTCTCCCCATTAATTTTCCATTCACATAATTCAGCCATACTATTTGTTATTAATGTTAAATCTATACTTGATACCGAATTCTCTGTTATATTATACCTAGTTCCTTCTCCTGTGTTTAAAGTCCCCGTGAACCGGAAGTTGCAAACGATTTTTCTCCAGTGCTGTGACGTATTTCCAAGTGAAACGGAATATTGAACAGAGGGCAGGGTTTTACTCTAGCGCTCCTCCTCTCCATCTCTCGCTCATAGCAAACTAACGGTTTGAGGGGAGTGGTTAAGCGTTTCCCCACCTAAGTTGTGAAACCTACGTCATCAGAAAAAGAAACTGTTCCAGACCGGAAGTAACTTTTCAGATTTTGATTAAAGATTACCAAGGTAAAACATTTTTTAAATATATTTTTACTTGCACGGATTAATTGTTCATCACAAGACTAGTAATATGCGCTAACAAAGTAAATAGGTTCAATTTTGATTTCACGGGGACTTTAAACAAACTAATGATCTTTCGTCCATGAGCTGTTCTATTACTTCCCCATTATAATCTGTATTTTTACTCCCCCATAACCAATTATGAGCATTAAAATCACCACACCATAATTCTTTTTTCTCTTTCTTAATCTTTTCAAACAATTTTATTGATATCTTCTTACATGGATTATAAAAATTATATACTACAATTGAATCTTCTCTAAAATATATTTCTACCACTACACATTCCATATCTTTTACCTCACATAATTCCCTATATACAGTTCCTTCTTTTATAAAAGTTACCACCCCTCCCCCTTGTTTCCCAACTCTATCCTTTCGAATAGACTTATATCCTGGTAATGCAAATTGCAGGTTTGGCTTGAGCCAAGACTCTTGAACACAAATTATACTTGGCTTATGATCCAAATCCAATACAATTTTTTTAAATTCTTGACCATTTGCTACAAGGCTCCTTGCGTTCCATTGCATTACATGTATCACCATTAATCTACTCAGAAACTTGTGCAACTTCTACTGATGTTGCTCTGGTTAGAATTTCATGTATTGCACTTACTGAAATCCCAGAGATCCCTAGAAATTCTGAAGCAGCTTCTAGAATTGTTTTAATCTTTGCCGATCTGCTTGGCAACATAGCAGTGACATTAATTACCTTAACAATAAAGGCTAGAAAGTTATCTTTAGTCATTATTAATGTATTTTCTTTTATCACAAACTGTTGCTCTGGTTCCTTAGTTTTCTCGATTTTGTTCCTTGAATCTTGGTTGAGATTATCCCTCCTCTCTTCCCTCCTGTCCTCCTTACTTTTGCAGATCTTCACTGCTTCCGCATAGGTGACTTTATGCTCCGTCTTGTATTTTTGTACTTCTCTTGCTTCAATTTGTACCTCACATCCTCCATATGCTGCACTGTGAGCACCTCCACAGTTGCAACATTTTAATCCATTTTCTTCTTCTTCTTCTTCTTCTTCTTCTTCTTCTTCTTCTTTTTTATTGGCGGTTGGCAAACAACTTTTAGGTGTGCATTACCGCCACCTTCTGATATGGAGTGTGGATCAAAATGGCTTTTCCTCACTGCCCTTTAAATACATAAAACCATAATAACACCAATAAATAACTTTAATAAATATTCATTAACATCATTAATATTCATACATTATCAATAAATACAATTTCCTAAGACAACAAAATTTATATCCTTCTACTAAGACCTGTTTTATTCAAAAAGACAAATATGGCTCTATATCCTACATGCCCTGAATTCATTTGTAATAATTCCTTCAAATCCAATCTAATTTTTTCTTTTCTCAACCAGTTTCTCAGCCTCATCCTTTCCTCTTTATACTTTTGACAATAAATAATAACATGCTCTACTGTTTCATTGATATTACAGACCTCACACATCCCAGTTTCATGTTTCCCTAATAACTTCAGTGTACTATTCAATCCAGTATGCCCAAATCTCATTCTTGAAATAATGTCATCTTCCCTTTTATTCCTATTATTTTCCCTCATACCTCCTACCCTCTTCTGGATACTGTAATACATTCTTGCTTTTGTTTCTTTATTCCACTCCTCTTGCCACTTCTTCTTCATTTCTTCTTTGATTATGCTTTTAACTTCCGCCTTACTATAACTTATTACCATATCTGTTTCTGATTTTTTGGTTGCATTTTTGGCATATTTGTCCGCAATTTCATTTCCTTCTACTCCTATATGGGCTGGAATCCAAATGAATTTTATTATTACTCCTACTTTATTCATTCTATAAACCGCTTGGGCTATTTCCAACAAAATATCCTGTCTTGTTTCTGATTTCATGTTCTTAATACTGATTAATGCACTACTTGAATCTGACCCTATTAACACTTCCCTTGGCCTACTAATTTCAACCCACTCAAGGGCTAAGAGAATGGCCAGCATTTCTCCTGTATACACTGACATTTTATCATTTATTCTCTTATTTAACATAACATTAACTTCTGGTATAATAAACGCAGCTCCTACTCTATTACCTTCTGTTTTTGATGCATCTTTATATATCTTCATAAACCTAGAATAATTCTCCTCTATGTATTTACTAACCTGACAGCTATTACTTCTGTTCTCTTTTTTCCACTCTAAAAGGTGCAGATCTACCTCCATCTCCCCTAATAGCCAAGGTGGAACATTAGATAATGGCACAATTGGACTTACCACCATATCTCCTATCCCTATCTCATCGACTGCATCCCTTATTATCCATCCAAAACTCTTAATCTGTCGTCTTTCCTTTTCTTGACATGGTTGTAACACCTTCTGAGTCGGGTGAATTTCCTTATGCCCTTTTAAATTTGCCCAGTATGTTAATGCTATCTGATTTCTTCTAATCTCCAATGGCATCTCATTCATTTCTACTTGTAAAGCCGCTACTGGGGTTGTTTTAAAAGCACCACAACAGAGTCTTAACGCCTGACTTTGAATTACATCCAACTTTTTTAGTAAAGTGCTTGAAGCAGACTGATAAACTGTACATCCATAATCTATAACTGCCCTAATTAATCCAATATAAACTACTTTCAAAGAGTTCCTACTTTCTCCCCACTCTCTACCTCTCAGACATCTTACTACATTCAATATTCTTTTACATTTCTCAACAACTTTCTCAATATGTATTTTCCAGTTAAGTTTTCTATCAAACCATATCCCGAGATATTTAAAACATTCCACTCTCTCTAGATTTTTGTTATAAAGTTTAAGTTGAAACTGTTCTTGATTTATCCTTCGAGAAAAACAGATTACTTTGGTCTTTGCCACTGAAAACCTAAAACCCCATTCCATTCCCCAATTCTCTACCTTCCCAATTGCCTCTTGCATTTTCCTTACTATATAATCTATATTCCTTCCCTTTTTCCACATCACACCATCATCTGCAAATAAAGCAACACTTATAGATCTATCAACTTTACTAAACACTTCATTTATCATAATTGAAAACAAAACTGGACTAACTATACTCCCTTGAGGAGTTCCATTTTCCACTCTCATCCCAAAGCGCCATATAGGACGCTTTTGCAAAAGCGTAAATATCCAACGCACATGGCACCCTTTAACGTGAAATGAGACGCAGATATATTTGGGCAGATGGCGCCCCCTAGTGGTCTAACCCTTACCCCACACCATACCTAAACTTAACCATTAACCGAAGCGTCTCATTAGACGTTAAAGGGTGCCATGTGCGTTGGATATTTACGCTTTTGCAAAAGCGTCCTATATGGCGCTTTGGGATGAGAACGCGTTGAAATACTTTGTACTCAATTCTGTCCCTATTCTTACTGCGATCCACCTATCCGTTAGAAAATTTTTGATCCAACTATAAATTCTCCCTCTTATTCCCAATTGATAAATCTTGATCATAAGTCCTTGTTTCCACAACATGTCGTAGGCCTTCTCAACATCAAAAAATACAGATAATACTCTTTCTTTATTAACTTGAGCTTTTCTAATTTCATTCTCTAAACATATAGCTGGATCTATTGTGCTTCGTCCTTTTCTAAACCCACTCTGGTAAACCTTTATCAATTCCATTTTCTCCAAATAATACTTTAATCTTTCATTTATAATTTTTTCCATAATTTTCCCTACATGTGAAGTTAAAGCAATAGGTCTATAACTTTCTGCCAAACTTGGGTCCTTACCTGGTTTACATATAGGAACAATAATTGATTCTTTCCACTGTTTTGGCAAACAACCTACTTCCCATACCTTATTATATAACTTTAATAACGTTTCTTTACTCTCAGCACTTAGATTTTTTATCATACAATAACTTATTTAATCATTACCTTGCGCTGTTTTTCCTGATTTTCTTAACACATTATTCAACTCATCCTTTGTAAACATCACATTTATGGTACTTCCATTGTCCTCACCATCCAGTATTACTTCAACACTATCTCTTATTGTTCTCTCCCTCTGTATCGTTTCCTCATTACTCAAATTACTATTACTATGTATTTTAACAAATGTCCTTGCCAGCAACTCTGCTTTACCTTTGCTCTCTAATATTACTTTTTCTCCTTCTTTCATTATAGGATAACCATATTCTCTTTTATTTCCTGACATTTTCTTAATCATACCCCACACTTTATCTAATGGTGTACTTCTTCCTAGAGATTCACAATACTTCCCCCAAAAGTTTTTCTTAACTCCCTTTATTGTCTTCCTTACTACAGCTTGCTTCCTCTTATACTCAATTAAATTCTGGAAGTTATGTGTTCTTTTCAGAATTTTAAATGCTTTATTTCTCTCTTTAATTACCTTTGTGCATTCTTGTGTCCACCACGGAACGATTCTTTTTCTACTACTGCCTCCTCTTTTTGGTATCGACTCTTTTGCTGCACCTAAAATAATACTACTTATTTCTTCATTAAGATCATCAACTCCCTGATTTATACAAACCTCCTTTAATTTTTCTTTAGACAATATTCTAAATTTGTCCCAATCTGCTTCCTCAAATTTCCACCTAGTTACTCTCTCTTCCTTTTGCACACTCCTTTCTATTCCAATTTCTATGTATATAGGAAAATGATCGCTCCCTATAGTACTTTCCTTATTTACTTCCCAACTACTTATCCCTACCAAAGACTGGGACACCAACGTAAGATCTATTGCAGTCTCTATACCCTTACTTAAATTTATTCTTGTACCAGATCCATCATTTAGACATACTAATTCTTTTTCATCCAATATTTCTTCCAAAATTTCTCCATTAAAATCTTCTTTTTCACCCCATACCTTACTATGTGCATTAAAATCCCCGCACCAAATAATTTTTCCTCTCCACTTCTCCAGTATTGATTCTAGTTGTACTCTCTCTAGTTTTTTACATGGGTTATAAAAGTTAATCACTTTGATCTTTTCTTTCTTGTTCCATACTTCAACTACTATTACCTCTAATTCTTGTGTTGTTTTTAACCTCCTATATACTATACCCTCTTTAATAAATATTGCACATCCCCCCCCCCTATTCCATTCCTTCTATCCTCACGTATGGTATTGTAATGAACCTAGGCTAGTGTTGTCAAATTGTCACAGCTAGAGTAATTCACTCTACAAAAGCAAGCAGCACCACAGAGCTACAAAAAAATAATCTTTATTTGATACAATTCAGGTAGTGACCAAACATTTCAGAGTGGTTCAGGCTCTTGAATTACCAAACACGTATGCAAATCAGGGGCGAATTACACCACAAGAGATCATGCTCCACAGAAAACACCGTCATAAATAAGCAACGCTATAATACACACACGTCAATCCCGTAGGACACTGCACACGTTCAAAATGCACGTGAACTTCAAACCTAAGACGCCCTCCGACTACTACACAAAGGTTTAGTTCATCATAATTAACCCTCCCACCCCGTTATGAAATGATTACACTACCAGCTTTAAAGCAAATCACACACTCACACACACACACACACACACACAATAATACTTCTAAAATTCAACACTTAACTCTCCCAGGATGTAAGACCCTCCCCCGGGGTCTAGGCTTTGGCGCTGGTTGGCAAGGGGAAAAATCAGACGCCAGTCCAGCGCTCAGAAGGCCTCCGAACTATAGCGGGAACGGAGCACCCCTTGCTGAGAAGCCGCGCTGTCCACGCACTCCTATACCCGGCCTTATCTATCGGTTAACCCGCTAGACTATCTTCACCGCCGGCAGCCCTAATTAGCATGCGAACGGCACCCACCCCCCAACCTTGAGTGCAGTAGGCATTTGCAACAACAGCCCACTTCTCAGACCCCCCTTCACTGTGCTCACCTCTCTTTTTTAATCCCTCGGGTGACATTGAAATTTACAATAATTACAGCTTCCTGGACCTTCCCATTCATCAGTGATCAGGTGAAAACACTCACTAAACTCAACCCACTCCTCCACTCCACCCACGCCACTCATAACAACACATTCATCCACCGTCACTTCATTACAGTATTATATCCTTTAATAATAAAATCCAGATTATTTTTCAGCCATGTTTCCTGAACACAAATGATATCTGGTTTCTTTCCTAGTTTATCAATATATCCCTTAAACTCAAATCCATTTGCTAACAAACTTCTAGCATTCCATTGAATTATCAACAGTAAGTAATGCTTTGAGAAGCTGTATCTGCACTCCCTTCTCCATGGTTAAGATCAGCATGTATCTTTTCCCATGACAAATCTCTCATGTTTAAGAATTTAGCTGCTGCCTTAACTATGATTTTTATCTTCTCTGTTTTTGTTTTTGCCTGTTCTGAACAATTTATGACGTATGCTACAAAAGCACTATCCTGTCCATTGCCATTCCTGTTTTTTCCTGATGTGACCCCGTTCCTTCTCTATTTGTACCAATGTCTTCATTTTCTCTTCCATCCTTATATATTTTCACAGCCTCTGCATATTTGTCTTTCTGTTTTGATTTTACTTTTTGAATCTCAACTGCCTTTTTCTGGATTTCACAGCCCCCATATGCTGCTGTATGGTCCCCTCCACAATTACAACACTTTATTGTAACATTACTCCCACACTCTCCATATGCATGTTCTCCTCCACATCTACCACATCTCTGTTTCCCTTTGCATCATTTGCAGTATGTCCATAACGCTGACATTTATAGCATCTTAATGGAGGAGGTACATATTCTCGGATGTTAAAGCTCATGTATCCTACCATCACTTTCATAGGAAGTACATCATCTTTAAAGTGTAGCAGAACCGACTCACTATCTGTTTTTTCTCCATTTCTGAAAGCCTGCAATCGAGTGATTTCTGTAATCATTCCTCCTTTAATCACTTTCCTTAGTTCTTCCAGATTCTCTTCTACTGGAATTCCTGTTATCACTCCCTTTACACCTCCCTTCTCACCAATTACTTTTTTCTCCACTATTTCTTTTTTACATACTGATTGCAGTTTCATAGTTTTATTTTTCTGCTCAATATTTTTGCATTTCACCAATAGGCTCCCATCACGCAGCACTTTCGCCATTTCTATATCACCAATCGCTTTCTTCAATCCATTTGTAAGAGTGATCGGGCTAACTGATGTAATTTCATTCCCCACTTTAAATTTAAGAATGATCTTAAACTCTTCCATCATCATCTTTTTCCTTACTTCTCGAATTTCTTCTTCTTCTTCTAATGTTCTCTTCTTTGTCATCTGACTATTTCCATTTTCTTTTTTTCCTCCTCCTTTCCTACTCGTACTCTTTTCCCAACCCATCTCCATATCTTCATCCTCTGAAAATCCACTACAGTTTGCCATTTTGATCCAGTCACAAATCAGATTATGCCATGAACCCCCCAAAAAACAAACAAACAAACTAACTTAAAGCAACTAAGTAAAACAAACAAAAAAACAAAAAACAAACACTACTTTCCAGCAATGTCTCTGTTCGTGTTCCTACTCAATCCACGTCATTGCTCGCTCGCGCGCAGGACAGGAAGTCGAATGTGGCGGGCGCCATGCAGTTCCGACCAGGAAATACATCAGCTGAAAGTGTTTGGTAAAGCGCATGCGCAAGCCATCGAGGTTATATGAGCTCAAACCATAGACGGCTCAAACCAGAAACCTAAGTGTTGCAACTGTGGAGGTCCTCATAGTGCCGCATATCTGGGATGTATAGCACAAAAACAAGCCGTGGAAGCAAATAAATACAAAGCAGAGCATAATGTTTCATATGCACAGGCAGTAAAGAAGGTGCAAAATGAGCAAGGGAATAGGATGAATCATGGAAGGTCTAATGCAATTGAAACTACAGACAGGGGAACAGAGAGGTGTAATCCAAATGTAGATGCAAGTATGCTTATGATTAGCAAAGTAAGCTTCATTGCATTTATTGCTGAAGTAATCAACTGTACTGCACAAACAAACAAAAGAACAGAGAAATTGAAAATCATTATATCTGCAGCAGCTCGTCAGCTGGGAATAAATGATGTATCAGTTGAGAAAATTCAGAGCCTTCTGGGGCAATCTGAGAGTAATGCAAATTCTCAGGAAACCTCAGTTAGACAAAGGGTAAACAAATAATATGACATGTAGGATAGTACAATGGAATGCTAGGAGTCTGACTGCGAATGGTCAAGAATTTAAGAAGGTTGTACATGAAATGATAGACCTTCCTGATTTAATATGCATTCAGGAGACATGCCTTAAATCGCACTTAGATTTCAGTATTTGTCACAGGTCGAGGGGAGGAACGCTCGGGTGACCAACCACCCCCCCTCTAACTGAGTCACCACCGTGAGGAGCCGACACCACAGGCACACAACAGAGGACCCGGAGACAGAGATAAATTTCAAAGGAGTAACAATCTTTATTAAGCCAAAGGTTTCTCACAGTTCAAGAGACTCTCGTCGATGTATGATGATGGAGCAGGGGGGTTGAAGCTTACTTCTCCCCAGCGGTGCTGCAGACTTCCAGACCCAAGAGAAAGTATGTCAGGTAAGGATTCTTCACGGTACAAAGTACTCTCGTTGGTGCACGATAATAAAGCAGTGGATTAAGAGCTTACTTTTCCCCCAGCGGTGCTGCAGACTTCCAGACTCGGACAGTAAGTATGGCGGGTAAGGATTCTTCACAGTACAGAGTACTCTCGTTGGTGCACGATAATAAAGCAGTGGATTAAAAGCTTACTTTTCCCCCAGCGGTGCTGCAGACTTCCGGACTCATACAGTAAGTATGGCAGGTAAGGATTCTTCACAGTACAGGGTACTCTCGTTGGTGCACGGTAATGAAGCAGTGGGTTAAAAGCTTACTTTTCCCCCCAGCGGTGCTGCAGACTTCCGGACTCATACAGTAAGTATGGCAGGTAAGGATTCTTCACAGTACAGGGTACTCTCGTTGGTGTACGGTAATGAAGCAGTGGATTAAAAGCTTACTTTTCCCCCAGCGGTGCTGCAGACTTCCGGACTCATACAATAAGTATGGCAGGTAAGGATTCTTCACAGTACAGGGTACTCTCTCTCTCTTCAGTTCACAGTAGGGCGACAGTGGGTTAAACGATTACTTTATCAGCATTGCTGTATACTTCTGGGCTCAAACAGTAAGTAGAACAGGTGAGGACATTCACAGTACACAGTACTCTCTCTTCAGTTCACAATAGGGAGACAGTGAGTCATAATGTTACTTTACCAGCGATGCTGTGTGCTTCTGGGCTCAAACAGCAAGTAGAACAGGTGGGGATCTTCACAGTACAAAGTACTCTCTCCTCAGTTCACAGTAGGGCGACAGTGGGTTAAACGATTACTTTATCAGCATTGCTGTATACTTCTGGGCTCAAACAGTAAGTAGAACAGGTGAGGACATTCACAGTACACAGTACTCTCTCTTCAGTTCACAATAGGGAGACAGTGAGTCATAATGTTACTTTACCAGCGATGCTGTGTGCTTCTGGGCTCAAACAGCAAGTAGAACAGGTGGGGATCTTCACAGTACAAAGTACTCTCTCCTCAGTTCACGGTAGGGCGACAGTGGGTTAAACGATTACTTTATCAGCGTTGCTGTATACTTCTGGGCTCAAACAGTAAGTAGAACAGGTGAGGATAGTCACAGTACACAGTACTCTCTCTTCAGTTCACAATAGGGAGACAGTGAGTCATAAGGTTACTTTACCAGTGGGGCTGTATGCTTCTGGGCTCAAACAGTAAGTAGAACAGGTGAGGATAGTCACAGTACACAGTACTCTCTCTTCAGTTCACAATAGGGAGACAGTGGGTTAAACGATTACTTTATCAGCGTTGCTGTATACTTCTGGGCTCAAACAGTAAGTAGAACAGGTGAGGATAGTCACAGTACACAGTACTCTCTCTTCCGTTCACTGTATCACTCTGGGCTTCTGACGGGGGCAGATATAATAACCTTCCACGAACGTGTAAGCATGGATGGGGGCCACTTCTCAACAAAGACACAGCACACTTGTGTTCACTTCAATTCCACAGCAATAAATCAATGTGTATCAATAAGGCAAAAGCACTGCAATTCACTCACACGATAGGGTTGGACAGAGGCCCCACTCCGTTTACAGGGTTTTCACTTTTAATTCCTCCTAATCACACTCTGAAACACATAGCTCCTCCAACAGTCAGATCCACATTCACTGTATCCTCTTCAAGTGGTTCAAATGTTCATAAGATGAAAACAATTCACTTATCTTTCCTCTCTCCTTCCACAGCACAGATCCAGCCCTAGCTCGGCCCAGCAGTCTTCCCACAAACGATCAATCTGACCCAGCAAACTCGAATGGGCGATCTCCACACTCCAACGATTTTTCCAAGGAAGCCTGTATCCAGCACTGCCCAGAGTCAACCCTTTGGAATCTTGACACACTGTACACCCACCAACCGCGCTGCAAACACTCTCTAAATGCTCCTTTTATATTGTGGCTTATGAAACAGGGAGTCTGTGTGAGTGCCGCTCCTCTCTCTCTCACACCTGCAATGCATTAGCGCTAATCAGTACGGGCATGTTTCCATCACACCCGGAACCGTAGTGGAGTGTTGCACCCAATATGTTCCCTTAGGAAACTCAGGACTATCAAGAAGGTTCCGTTTACTGAGCGATTTTGTCACCCGTGACATCCCCCCTTGCCAATCGGTTCCAGTCCCTGGAACTGGCGTCCCTCAATTCCATTCGCCGTACCTCTCAGGTGGTTGTCCTCGGGTGTTCCGTTGAGATCGTCGGGGTGGCAAGGGCAGAGCCGCTCTGGCTTCAACCTCAGGGTCCCTCGGGACCACAGCCCACCCTATCATAGGTGCCTCTAAGGCGGGTGGTGCGCTTGGGGCCTCAGGCGCTAGTTGCGGGTAGTTCGGACAGGGACGGAGCAGGTTTCGATGGAGCACCCGTATTGGTCCGGGCTTCCCTTCGGGCCGTACAGAGTAGACGGGGGCATCAGGCCCTTGTCGTTGTTCCACCACATATGGCGTCGACTCCCAGCGGGCACTGAGCTTCCCTTTCCCTGGGCGCCGGTTGTCCCATACCAGCACTCGCTCCCCAGGTAACAAAGGGGCCTCTCGGGCAGTCCGGTCGTATAGTCTCTTATTCTTGGTGGCTGCTGCACTCAGATGGTCTGAGACTCGTCGGTAGGCATTGAGCAGTTGGTGGTGGTGCCGATTTACCCAGTCAGTGGTACTATACCCTCTTTCTGCAGCCTCGGTCCCCATGAGCAAGTCCACAGGCAAGCGGAGATGGCGCCCAAACATAAGGTAGGAAGGAGCATACCCGGTGACACTGTGCACACTGTTGTTGTATGCTTGTAACAGCGAGGGAAGACTCTCGGCCCATTGGCCCTGTTGTTCACTCTCTAGGGTCCCCAGCAACCCCAGCAAGGTCTGGTTGAATCTTTCGCACCCTCCGTTACCCTGAGGGTGGTATGAGGTCGTATGGGTCTTTCGGCAGCCATAGAGGCGGCTCAGCTCTTGGATGACCCGGGACTCGAAATTTGAACCTTGGTCCGAGTGTAGGGTTTCTGGGCAGCCAAAAGATTGTATCACTGCTCTCCAAAGGGCGTTGGCTGTGGTAACTGCCGTTTGATCGACGGTGGGGACGGCCCAGGCATATTTAGTAAATAGGTCCGTCATGACCAGAATATTCTGGAATCTGTCTGTTGGTCGACCCAGAGTCAGGAAATCTATCCCTACGATATGCAGAGGTGCTTTCGGTCGCAGGGGGACCAATGGAGCTCGGACCTCCTTCCTGCGTTTGAACAAGGTACACCGTGGGCAGCTCTGAACAAATTCCTCAACTTTCTTTTTTCTATCCTAGGCCAGTGGAAATACCTCCTCAGCAGGGACAGTGTCCTCTCTTGGCCCTGATGGCCAGTATGGGTGTGATAGGCATTCAACAGCTCCGAAACTTGGCCCTCTGGTACAACAACTTGGTGTACAGTCTCCTGTGTGCGGGGATCCCGCCTTGAACGACAGATTACTCCTTCTCGGAGTTGCAGCCTCTTCCACTGTCTCAGAAGCTGTCGTACCCCCACCGTCTGAGACCGTCTTTCCTCTGCCCTCGGCATGTTTCCCTGTCGGAGGTACAACAGGAGCTGACCCAAATCTGCATCTCTCTGCTGCAGCTCTCTCCACCGTCCGGGGTCCCACCCCCAACTAGATGGAACAGACTCCGGGGCCCCGGGAGCTTCCACCACGGCCACCAGCAACTCATCTTCGGTACCAAGGGCACCGAGGGGTGCTTGATCGTCTCTCTGGGTGGCTGGGAGTCTGGACAGGGCATCTGCATTTACGTGCTCTCTGCCGGGACGATATTTTAGCTGGTAATCATAATTTGCTAGCTGTGCCACCCAGCGCTGCTCCACTGCCCCCAATTTAGCGGATTGCAAGTGTACTAAGGGATTGTTGTCTGTAATCACCGTTACCTTGGCTCCCCACAAGTAATCTTTAAACTTCTCCGTCATGGCCCACTTCATCGCCAGTAGTTCGATTTTAAAGGAGCTATAGTTTGCAGCGTTTCGTTCGGCGGGATGTAAACTTCGACTTGCGTAAGCTATCACTCTCTCCACTCCTTGATGCTCTTGGGCCAGCACGGCCCCCAATCCTGCATTGCTGGCGTCAGTGTACAGGAGAAACGGCTGGGTGAAATCTGCATAGGCTAAGATTGGGGCCTTCAGGAGTTCCTGTTTAAGGTTCTGGAAAGCGGTCTCACAGGTGGAATCCCAGTGTACTGAGGGGGAGCCTTTACCACGGGCACGTCCAGTGCCAGCCAAGAGTTGGTTCAGTGGCTTAGCAAGCCCAGAGAATCCCTTTATAAAGCGACGATAATATCCCACAAAGCCCAGGAACGACCGCACCTGTCTTACTGTCCGGGGTGGCTCCCATCCTTGGACCGCCGCCACCTTCTCTGGGTCCGGGGAGATCCCTACAGCACTGACACGATGTCCCAAGAACTGCACCTCTTTCCGCAGTAACTGGCATTTTTCCGGCCTAAGCTTCAGCCCATATTTCTCCATGGCCCTGAAAACTCCTTCCAGATGATGCAGGTGAGTGTGGAAATCAGGGGAGAAGACGATCACATCGTCTAGGTAGACCAGCGTTGAGTCGACTAATTGTCCTCCTAGGCAGCGCTGCATCAGGCGTTGGAAAGTCGCAGGAGCGTTGCACAGACCGAACGGCATACGGTCCCATTCAAATAACCCAAACGGGGTGGTGAAAGCTGTCTTCTCCCTATCTCGGTCATCCACCTGCACCTGCCAGTATCCACTTGCCAGGTCCAATGTCGAGTACCATGCCGCTTGGGTAAGACTGGTGAGTGAGTCTTCAATCCGTGGCAACGGGAATGCATCTTTCTTCATTACACTGTTAAGTTTGCGATAGTCGACGCAAAACCTCCAGGCTCCCGTCTTCTTCTGCACCAGAACGATGGGCGCAGCCCAAGGACTACTGCTTTCTCGGATGATTCCTCCCTCCAGCATACCTTTCAACAGGGTGCGGACCTCGGTATAAAGAGTGGGGGGCACCGGACGGTACCGCTCTCGACTAGGCGTCGCCTCACCAGTGGGTATTTGATGCTTCACCACCCCTGTGCAGCCATAGTCCTCTTCATGTTTTGAAAACACATGTTGCCACTTCCTCAAAAGCTCCTGAAGCTGTACCACTTGCTCCTCTTCCAGATTCTCACCCTTCAGGGACTCTCCCATCAGATGGGCCGGCATCCCTCCTCCAACTGAACCCAGTTCTACCTCAACAGGGCGGACAGCAACTTCCACCACCGCAGGGCTCACCTGTCTGAAGCAGACAGCTTGGTGCTCGTGCACCTGGGCAGGACGTACCGAGGAAACTCGGGCCAGACGTTGGTGTCGACGAAGGAGCACTGGGTAAGGATTTGTGTTCCGTACTTTTACTGAGACTCGCCCCCGATGGACAACCGCCAGTCCGTGAGCCACTTCAACTGGCTGACAATCTTCGTGAGGCTCTACCAGGACACAGGTGCCTGACCCACGGGGTCTTGCGGGTACTCGGACCCAAAGAACGGTCTCACTCTGAGCTGGGATGGACAGAGCATACCTACAGGCAACTCGACCGATGTCTTCCCTCTCTTCTATGTGATTAGCTGCGTGCACTCTTTTACAATCGGCCAGAATTCGGTCCCAGTCCTGTTTTGCCGGTGACGGAGACATCCGAGCCGGCGGGCCCCGAAACAATTCTTCCCAGCAATCCAGTATAACGTTCATCCCTAAAAGTGCTCGATGATTTCCCAAGCAATGGTCTCGGACAATAACTACCCCTTTTTGTTGGACGGGGACCCCTTGGACAAGAAAGTCGACCACGATGTACCCTGTGTAGGGGATGTCCAAACCATTGGCCCCCCGTAGGGTCAGCCTGGAAGCTTCAGTTGCTTGGAGCCGATGATCTGCGAACAACTCCTGGGCCAGGCTCTCCGAGAATAGCGTAACTTGAGACCCTGTGTCAACCAAACAGTCTATCGTGACTCCATTAGCTTGAACCTCCACGGTAGGGCAATGACCCACCCAGTCATCTCGTGCAACAGGAACAGAAAGAGGGTCACACAAAGGGGTCCCGGCCACTTGACCCACAGTGGCCGGTGGGACTAAAAATCCCCTTGAGAACCCCGACGAAGCCCACACTGGCGACTGATATGTCCAGGATCTCCACAATTTATACAAATGGGCCTTCCTTGGTCGTCCCACTGGAACCGAGGGCCCACAGGACGTAGGGGGCGGCGCAGAGGACCTCGCCCTTCCTCTGAATACGACCTCTCTCGCCCCACTGCTCCGCCTTCAACTCGTCCTCGACGAAGCTCACCCAGCAAGTTCCGGGATAATTCCGCCATCTGTCCCTTGACATCCTCCAACAGTTCGGCCCTCAGTTTCTGCTTCCAATCGCTCGGTTCGACAGGCGCAGGTCCACTGGCACTACTTGCTGCCACACAGACTGGTGTGCGAGTTACCTCTCCCTGGTCCAGTTCTAACGCCAAGGCCTCTTGTCGCAGAGCCTCAAAGGTCATAGTGGGGTCTCGTCGAAGCTGGAGTCGTATGCCCTGACGTACTGGCCCTTCACGCAGCCCCAAGACGAATTGATCTCGTAACAAGTCATCCCCTTCACCCAGTCCATGATCCGGTCGCCCCTTCAGCCAGCCAAACTGCTCTCGCAACTTCAAGGAGTATGCTCGCAGTGTCTGCGTAGGCCCCTGTTTATAGTTAAAGAACTGGGCACGAAGAGTGGCCACTGGGGTGGAGTCTCCATATAATCCGAACAAGAAATCGAAGATAGTTTTTGCGGTAGCACGTGTGGCTTCCGATGCGGCCAGAACTTCCCTTTTGGCTTCTCCTTCCAGCGACCCCAACACAAACTGGACTCTCTGTGCTGCACTCAGTCCCTGTAGTCCAGCCAGATACTCCGTCTGCGCCTTCCAATCCTGTAAGCTTAACTCCGATCCCGGTCCTCCATAGTGCTGCGCCCAGGGAGCTCCCATGAAGATCGGCATGACTTGAGGACGAGCCGCAGGTGCCTCTTCGTCCGCCATCGCGTACCTGTGGCCGCTACAACTCATGGTGTGTATCCTGCCGACTACGCCACTTTTGATGTCACAGGTCGAGGGGAGGAACGCTCGGGTGACCAACCACCCCCCCTCTAACTGAGTCACCACCGTGAGGAGCCGACACCACAGGCACACAACAGAGGACCCGGAGACAGAGATAAATTTCAAAGGAGTAACAATCTTTATTAAGCCAAAGGTTTCTCACAGTTCAAGAGACTCTCGTCGATGTATGATGATGGAGCAGGGGGGTTGAAGCTTACTTCTCCCCAGCGGTGCTGCAGACTTCCAGACCCAAGAGAAAGTATGTCAGGTAAGGATTCTTCACGGTACAAAGTACTCTCGTTGGTGCACAGTAATGAAGCAGTGGATTAGAAGCTTACTCTTCCCCAGCGGTGCTGCAGACTTCCAGACTCAGACAGTAAGTATGGCGGGTAAGGATTCTTCACAGTACAGAGTACTCTCGTTGGTGCACGATAATAAAGCAGTGGATTAAAAGCTTACTTTTCCCCCAGCGGTGCTGCAGACTTCCAGACTCAGACAGTAAGTATGGCAGGTAAGGATTCTTCACAGTACAGAGTACTCTCGTTGGTGCACGATAATAAAGCAGTGGATTAAGAGCTTACTTTTCCCCCAGCGGTGCTGCAGACTTCCAGACTCGGACAGTAAGTATGGCGGGTAAGGATTCTTCACAGTACAGAGTACTCTCGTTGGTGCACGATAATAAAGCAGTGGATTAAAAGCTTACTTTTCCCCCAGCGGTGCTGCAGACTTCCGGACTCATACAGTAAGTATGGCAGGTAAGGATTCTTCACAGTACAGGGTACTCTCGTTGGTGCACGGTAATGAAGCAGTGGGTTAAAAGCTTACTTTTCCCCCCAGCGGTGCTGCAGACTTCCGGACTCATACAGTAAGTATGGCAGGTAAGGATTCTTCACAGTACAGGGTACTCTCGTTGGTGCGCGGTAATGAAGCAGTGGATTAAAAGCTTACTTTTCCCCCAGCGGTGCTGCAGACTTCCGGACTCATACAATAAGTATGGCAGGTAAGGATTCTTCACAGTACAGGGTACTCTCTCTCTCTTCAGTTCACAGTAGGGCGACAGTGGGTTAAACGATTACTTTATCAGCATTGCTGTATACTTCTGGGCTCAAACAGTAAGTAGAACAGGTGAGGACATTCACAGTACACAGTACTCTCTCTTCAGTTCACAATAGGGAGACAGTGAGTCATAATGTTACTTTACCAGCGATGCTGTGTGCTTCTGGGCTCAAACAGCAAGTAGAACAGGTGGGGATCTTCACAGTACAAAGTACTCTCTCCTCAGTTCACAGTAGGGCGACAGTGGGTTAAACGATTACTTTATCAGCATTGCTGTATACTTCTGGGCTCAAACAGTAAGTAGAACAGGTGAGGATAGTCACAGTACACAGTACTCTCTCTTCAGTTCACAATAGGGAGACAGTGAGTCATAAGGTTACTTTACCAGTGGGGCTGTATGCTTCTGGGCTCAAACAGTAAGTAGAACAGGTGAGGATAGTCACAGTACACAGTACTCTCTCTTCAGTTCACAATAGGGAGACAGTGGGTTAAACTAGGGCTGCAACAACTAATCGATAAAATCGATTATAATCGATTATGAAAATCGTTGTCAACGAACGTCATTATCGATTAGTTGGTCTGATTACGTCACGGGGATTGTTTACATGGAACATGCGCTTCTTACATGCGCTTCATGAGGCGCACACGCAGTCTCTCTCTCCCTCGCCGCTCTTCCCTGTCTCGCGCGCGCAACACGGACGGTTTGGAGCACATTATCTTCTGTCTCGCGCGCGCAACACGGACGGTTTGGAGCACATTATCTTCTGTCTCGCATGCGCGCTCTTGATTCCGTGAGTTTGAACTAATTTGCGGGCATCAGGAAACCGCTATCAATATGCAGCATACACGAAAATCATTCACCTTTCGGTAAATTCGCCGTTTTGAAACCAAAATAGGTGACCTACGTTAATCGTGTATACTTTATGAAGCCATACTATAGTATAATGTGAGATAGAAATGTATATTTAAGTCATTAAATTCAAGTTAACCTAAGCTTTTCCCTCCACTGCGGCTGTCAGTCATTCTCTATTCGGTGTTCAAACAGCCCGTCGCGTTACAACAGTTAACACATGATGATCTCTTTCCAAGATGATTCAATGATATTATTATAATTGATCCGTAGATAAAGGTCTATGATGGTTTTTCTATCTTGCTAGACTTTTATTGCTGTAACTTAATCACTTTCTACTGAGTGTCTGTTAGATCACAACACTATAGAGTCGGCGCAGTATAATTGTTCTTCACGTGCACAGTAGCCTAACTGAAATTTAAAACTGTTAAAAGAAAAGTCTTAATAAACTATTGCATAGATACTGTGTAATACACAGTCAATATGTCTTTCTCTTTCCTTGGTGCTTAATGCGGCGGATACTGAAGAACTGCGCGCCGCCCTGTGACTCCGTGTTCATTCAGCGCTCGCGATGAGCATAAGCACTTTGTGCAGCTCTTTCATGATCATGTCATAATACTTTTGCGCAATGAAAGCTTATTAATAGCCTTTCTTGTTCTGTCCTATCTATTATATTTTGCTTCCTCACTAAACAGCTGTGCTTTACATTTAAAACAGTTGAACTTGTGCATCTGATTTTTACGATGTTTTTCATGAATGTATAACAACAATACAAAGAGCAATGTGTACGTTTTACCATTGTTAGTGCTACACTTATTGTCTCTTATTTGTTCCCCACTAAGGAATGTTTTTTTTTTTCACTAAATGTTCAGATTTTATAAAATTATTGTGCACTTGTGATATTTCTAGGCTAAGTTTTGCTGAGTTATACACTAATCTAGTTTACAATAGCATTTTTGTCATAGGTTATGGTCATATATATATATTTTATTTGTTGTTTCTCTTTATAATGAAGTTGTCTGTATTAAGTAGATTGTTTAACACACAAAAGAGTGTGGTTTTTAGGGTTTTATTTTGTTATAATAAACAAAAAAATGGAATATAATTTTTTATCCGATTAATCGATTAATCGAAAAAATAATCGTCCGATTAATCGATTATCAAAATAATCGTTAGTTGCAGCCCTAGGTTAAACGATTACTTTATCAGCGTTGCTGTATACTTCTGGGCTCAAACAGTAAGTAGAACAGGTGAGGATAGTCACAGTACACAGTACTCTCTCTTCCGTTCACTGTATCACTCTGGGCTTCTGACGGGGGCAGATATAATAACCTTCCACGAACGTGTAAGCATGGATGGGGGCCACTTCTCAACAAAGACACAGCACACTTGTGTTCACTTCAATTCCACAGCAATAAATCAATGTGTATCAATAAGGCAAAAGCACTGCAATTCACTCACACGATAGGGTTGGACAGAGGCCCCACTCCGGCCGTTGCGCTCGTTTACAGGGTTTTCACTTTTAATTCCTCCTCATCACACTCTGAAACACATAGCTCCTCCAACAGTCAGATCCACATTCACTGTATCCTCTTCAAGTGGTTCAAATGTTCATAAGATGAAAACAATTCACTTATCTTTCCTCTCTCCTTCCACAGCACAGATCCAGCCCTAGCTCGGCCCAGCAGTCTTCCCACAAACGATCAATCTGACCCAGCAAACTCGAATGGGCGATCTCCACACTCCAACGATTTTTCCAAGGAAGCCTGTATCCAGCACTGCCCAGAGTCAACCCTTTGGAATCTTGACACACTGTACACCCACCAACCGCGCTGCAAACACTCTCTAAATGCTCCTTTTATATTGTGGCTTATGAAACAGGGAGTCTGTGTGAGTGCCGCTCCTCTCTCTCTCACACCTGCAATGCATTAGCGCTAATCAGTACGGGCATGTTTCCATCACACCCGGAACCGTAGTGGAGTGTTGCACCCAATATGTTCCCTTAGGAAACTCAGGACTATCAAGAAGGTTCCGTTTACTGAGCGATTTTGTCACCCGTGACATATTCCAGGGTATTTATCCATTAGGAAAGATAGAACAAGAGCAACAGGTGGAGGGTGTGCAACATTTATAAAGGAGGGGGTGACTTATAGGGAAGTAAAGATAGAAACACAATATGAATGCATTAAGGTGGAAGTGTGGACATCATTAGGAAAAGTAACAATAATAAACTATTACAATCCATGTGAACAAATATTGTTAACGGAATTAAATAATATTTGGAGTAAAGAAGAAGGTATAGTGATATGGTGCAGGGACTTTAATGCACATAGTGTGGTATGGGGAAGTCCACACTCAGATAAAAATGGCACAGTGGTGGAAGAATATATGGAGGATAATTTATTGGTATGTTTAAATGATGGTAGTGGGACAAGGTTTGACATCAGGAAACAAATAAAATCATGTGTAGATCTAACAATAGTTCCCTTACGTAGTCACTTCGAGTTACGTCAGAAGTGACGGAGATTGGGGGTTTCGCATAGAAAGCCAATCCTCTTCGAGTATTTAAAAACGAGCCAATGGCATGCAATGCCTTGGGGCCTGCGGAAATTTGCATAGCGTACTCCGCCCTACTCCGTGAGTATAAAAGGAGGAAGTGAACGCAACCGCAGTATGTTTTCGCTTCGGAGCCAAGAGAATTCTTCACTCCTCAAGCCATTCTCACTGATTCAAGACTCTTCGAGACAAGCGTCCTCTTCAGTGTTGGTGTGACGGCGGTACCCAGCGAGACTCTGCATTGCCTGCGATCTGAGCAGTGGTCTGCCAGACTTTGCGCTTCTCCCTGGTCGCCTCAGCGCTGAAAGAGTGAATTTCCTCCTCTCTAAGTGAAAGAGCTGCACGCGGCACGTCTTTTTAAAGACGACTCGCCCGTGTTCTTCTGGGTGCGGTTGTTTCATGTCATTTTCTGATGGTCGCGATCGCTGCTCTGTGTGTGCCTGGGCTTCAGCATGCAGTAGCAGCGTTCGCGGATGACTCATGTTCCTTCTAAAGGGGAACATGAGCGTCTCTACACTGTGATCGTCTCAATGATCTGATAGTGAGAGTCCCCGTGTCCGTTACTCGTTCTGCTTCTAAAAATAGAAGCTCTTCGACTCGCGGATAGGGTGATATGACGGTGAATGTGTGACACTCCCCCCGACGTTAGTTGAAGCCTCGGGTCACACCCACCGCTCCAGTGTTAGAGCCAGTGAGCGCTGTATCGCTTCAGACGTCTGCCTCTCTGAGGTACCGTCTGTTTCGTTCAGCGCTCCAGAGAATGATGCGATGACGAGCGCAGCATCACAAGGCGGGCTTGACTCCTCGGGAAGTGAGGATGCGGCCGCGTTGCCTCCCTCGGGAGCGTCGGCGTCGCCGTGTCTGATCCCGCGATGATGGCCATGCTATCTCGGGCCTCCGTGAGCATCAGGTGGGGGTGGAACTCCGCCCTATCCCGATCTCTCGCGGATGGATAATTGGTTTTTGGGTAACGCTGCCGCCTCACGGCCACGGCCAACCCCAATTTCCTTTTTCCCCGAGTTGCATGCGGAACTGACACGCACTTAAAAAAAAAAAAAAAAAAACGAGAGCGTGCTTCAGTTCCCCGCCCTTCCTCCCCTCGGCGATGCGGCTGTCTGTGGGTATGCTGGGGCTCCCCCGGTGGAACGCTCTGTTGCGATGCAGCTGCGTCCGCAGGGCGCGTCCACCCGCGGTTGCTCGCAGATGCCCCTCCAAAACCTATGGGTTCTCGTCGTCTATGGCGGCGCGATTCTGTAGAGCGGCGGGACAGGCAGCCTCCGCCCTGCATATGATGAGCACCTACAAAGCTGGCTGCTCAGGAATGTGCACGAGGAGAGGACGGACCAAGCGAGCTGCGAGCCTGCCGCCTACCTTGCCCTTAAACGGGTCACGGAAGCGGTCGCTCGCTCCCTTGGTCAGGTGATGCCCACCGCTGTGGTCCAGGAGCATCATCCAAATGTTCGGCGGTGCGGTCCAGGACTTTGCCCAGCACTTCTCGACCGCCCAGGAGCAGACGAAGGCGGTTTCTCTGCCCCGACGGCCATTTGCTGCCTCCAACCAGCCGTCGGCTCAGACGCCTCCGCCCGCTCGCCGCCGAGGTCGCCCCCCTGCGGCTCCCTTCCCTCCCACGCGGCCCCAGCAGCAGCCTTCAGCCGGTTTGCGTCGCGGAGGAGGCCACAGGTAAGCGCCCCCCCCCCCCCCTCAGGCAAGCGAAGCGATGTTCCTGAGGCGGGCCGCTCAGTGATAGTGTCATGGTTTTTCTCAGGAGGCGGTAGCAGGGCCCCTCCTTTCCCCGGTGGAGGGCCGGTGGAGAATCTTTTTTGTTCTAGCTAGCTCCTTGAGCTGGTTGAGGAAAAGCTGACACTATCATTGAGCACACAGACAGGAATGAGTGCTCTCGACGTCCCCGTGCGTCAGCCCACCCATTCCTCTCTGTCTCTGAGGGTGCGGATGGGAGCGTGTGCCGTCCCCCGACTACACCACTCCCCTCCCCCTCTATCGCCAGACCCCCGGCAGAACAGACCCCCGTGGAACGCTCTGCCTTCCCTGGTCTCTTCTGTCGGGGAACGGGGATCGACTGTGCATCCGCACAGGGTAACTCCTGTGCGCATGCCGGTCTCCCTGTACCGCTGCCCCTCCGGGGGGACGTCTGTGGTTCGCATGACTCTGCTGGTTCAGTTCCTGGGAGCCCGGCTAGAGCTCCCCGACCTGTCCCGCTGCGTCATCAGAACGATCAGATTCGGCTACGCGACTCAGTTCGCGAGGTCTCCTCCCCGCTTTAGGGGAGTTCGCTCCACGGTGGTCGGTGGCTATGCCCCGGTCACGAGAGCGGAGATTGCACCCTGCTGGTGAAGGGTGCAATCGAGACGGTCCCTCCAGCCGAGGTGAGGTCCGGGTCTACAGCCCATACTTCACTGTCCCCAGAAGACCGGTGGGTTACGGCCAATCCTGGATCTGGGCATTTTGAGCCGTACTCTCCTTCGACTGCCGTTCAAAATGCTCACAGCCAAACGCATTTTCGAATGCGTTTGGTCTCAGGATTGGTTTGCAGCAATCGACCTGAAGGACACGTACTTTCATGTCTCCATATTGCTCCTCGCGACAGCACCTCCTTGGCCTATTCCTCTGAGACAAGATCTACTCACTCAGAGACGGGGCACTCCGTGGCACCCTCGTCCTGATCCTGGAGACTACACATGTGGCTCCGGGATGGGACGGGGCAGGTTTGAGTTCGTTGCCACCTGCGGTGGCGGCAACCATCACTTCCGCTAGAGCGTCGTCCACGAGACACCTGTACGCGTTGAAGTGGAACCTCTTCGTCAGCTGGTGCTCTTCTCGCTGAAAAGACCCCCGGAGATGTTCGATCGGAGTCGTGCTTCCTTCCTGCAAGAAGGGTTGGAGCGTAGGCTGTCGCCCTCCACCCTTTGGGTTTATGTCGCGGCCATTGCCGTGTCTCATGATGCAGTGAAAGGTAAGTCTATGGGAAGCATGACCTGGTCATCAGGTTCCTGAGGGGAGGGAGGGGGCTAAATCCACCTCCCTCCCCTCCTGCCCTCTGGGGACCTCTCGGTAGATCTGAGTGCTCTGCAGAGGCCTCCCCTGGAGCCTTTGCAGTCGGTAGAGTTTTTGCCCTGTCCTATGTAGACAGCACTCCTGATTGCATTGGTCTCCATCAGGAGAGTAAGGGACCTGCACGCACTCTCTGTTGACGAAGTGTGCCTGGAGTTCGGGCCGGCTTACTCTCACGTATTCCTGAGACCCCGGCCTGGATATATGCCCAAGGTTCCTACCACTCCCCTCCGGGACCTGGTGGTGAACCTGCAAGCGCTGACCCTGGAGGAGGCAGACCCAGCCTTGGCACTGCTCTGTCCGGTACGTGCTCTCCGCACCTATGTCGACAGAACGCGGTGTTTCAGGACCTCAGACCAGCTCTTTGTCTGTCATGGGGGGAGCCAGAAGGGAAGGGCTCTCTCAAAGCAACGGCTGTCCCACTGGATAGTGGACGCCATTGCTTTGTCTTACCAGCAGCAAGGCCGTCCGTGCCCCCTTGGTGTGACGGCCCATTCCACTCGGAGTGTGGCCTCCTCTTGGGCTCTAGCGCACGGCGCCTCGCTAACAGACATCTGCAGAGCTGCAGGCTGGGCGACACCCAACACCTTCGCCAGATTCTATAATCTGCGAATTGAGCCGGTGTCCTCTCACGTACTCGTTTCCGCCAGTACTGGACCCGCTTAGGTGTCTTCGCTTGCTCGCCATTCCACTCCCCGGACTGGATAAGTGCGATATCTCCTCAGTTCTTCCATTGAAGTCTTGAGTCCTCCAGCACCGACGATGCGGGCACCACTGCTGTTGCTCTGGATGCTGGCTAGGTGCCTCCATGTGCACGGTTCCCCTTGGTAACCGTCTCATGTGTATTTTCCACTGTAAGCCTCTCTGAGCATGTGTCTTCCCTTGGCAAGCCATCTGCCACCCCTGGAGTTAAATTTTAGTAGCCACCTTCGGTTGGTGCTCCAGTGTTCCCATATGCGTTCCTATGTGGCCATATGCGTATTTGTAAGTCCTCCCTTTGGTAGGCGGCTGGTAGCATGTCCCTCCCGGGATATGTTTCCCAGTGTACCTTGGTAATCCTGTGTTAAAGTGGGATCCCTAAAAAAAAAAAAAAAAAAAAAAGAGGAGGGGTCCAGACTTTCGCAGGGCACTGGTAGACAGCTTGAAGATGGAGTGATGGCACAGACCCCCAATCTCCGTCACTTCTGACGTAACTCGAAGTGACTACGAAAGGGAACGTCTCGGTTACGGATGTAACCCTCGTTCCCTGAGTAGGGAACGGAGACGTTACATCTCCCTGCCACTTCTGCTGTATCGCTGGGTAGACGCCGAGTTCAGTCTTGGCTCCTCAGCGAAGACATACTGCGGTTGCGTTCACTTCCTCCTTTTATACTCACGGAGTAGGGCGGAGTACGCTATGCAAATTTCTGCAGCCCCAAGGCATTGCATGCCATTGGCTCGTTTTTAAATACTCGAAGAGGATTGGCTTTCTATGCGAAACCCCCAATCTCCGTCACTTCTGACGTAACGTCTCCGTTCCCTACTCAGGGAACGAGGGTTACATCCGTAACCGAGACGTTTCAGCATCAATAGCAGTGAAATGTCAATGGGAGGTGTTAGAGAAGTCATCAGTTGGGAGTGACCATTTTCCAATATCTTGCATGGTAGGATTAGGAATGCAAAGGAGTACGATGATAAAACAACATAGATGGAAGTTTGAGAAAGCTGATTGGGAGAAGTATAATAAAATATGTGAGTTAGAATTAATGAGTTACAGGACAGAGGATGATATTGATAAATGTACAGAGAAACTTAGTTTAAGTGTGATCAAAGCGGCAGAAGAAAGTATACCAAAGGTTGAAGGAAATAGGAGGAAGAAAGCTGTTCCCTGGTGGAACGATGAATGCAATAATTCAATTAAAAACAGGAATAAAGCATTTAAAATGCTGAAAAGAACATTGACACCTGAAGCAGTAATAGAATATCAGAAAGAAAGAGCAAAAGCTAGAAGGACAATTAAACAGGCAAAAAAGAAATACTGGAGAGAGTATTGTGAGTCCATAGGGAAGGAAACTGAATTAGGAGAGGTATGGAATATGTTAAAAAAGATGATTGGAATATATAAAACCAGGAATATGCCAGTAATCTCAGGAGAAGGAAGGACAGCTATTACAGAAAAGGATAAGGCAGAATTATTAGCTAAAACTTTTCAGAAAGCACATAGTTAAGAAAATCTAGATGAGAATTACAAGAAAAAAAGACAGGAAATTTTGAATCAACATCAAGACATATATATTAAAAGACCTGATGGAAAAGGAGCATTAGATGCTGACTTTGAGATATGGGAACTTAAAAGGGTATTACACAGGATAAAACGAACAGCTCCTGGAAAAGATGGAATTTATTATATTATGCTTAAATATGCAAATGACAGAATTCTGAAAGTAGTATTGGATTTATATAATAAGATATGGATAGAAGGAAGAATGCCAAAGTCATGGAAACATGCAATAGTAATTCCATAAACCAGGGAAAGATTGATCGATAGCAGGGAATTACAGACCAATTGCGCTTACATCAAATTTATGCAAGTTGATGGAAAAAATAATTGTAAATAGGCTAAATTATGTACTTGAGCGTAAGGGAGCATTGGCACCTAATCAATATGGTTTTAGGAAAGGTCGATCAACATTAGATGCATTAGTAAAGCTGGAAACCGATGTAAAGAAAGCTATAGCAGCCAAAGAGGGATTAGTGGCAGTTTATTTCGACATGGAAAAGGCATATGACATGTTATGGAAAGAGGGAGTACTTATTAAAATGAAGAGAATTGGAATAGATGGAATAATGTTTAATTGGGTTTTAAGTTTTTTATTTGACAGAACAATACAAGTTCAAGTGGGTATGGAAGTATCTCAAACTTTAAGTGTGGAAAATGCAACGCCACAGGAAAGTGTTATTAGTCCGATATTATTTAATATTATGATTAACGATATTTTTGGAAAAGTGGCACCGGTAATTAATACTGGCTTATATGCAGATGATGGAATAATGTGGAAAAGAGGAAGGAATATATCTTATAATATGGATAAAATACAAGAAGCTATAAAAGTTGTTGAAAAATGGTCATTAGTAGCAGGACAAGATTGGGGTGCTGACAAGCAGTCATCAAAGAGTATTTATATTGGTCTTATGAGATCAACATTGGATTATGGATGCATTGTTTATGAGTCAGCATCACCAACGATGTTAAAGAAACTAGGACCCCGTTTACACCTGGTATTAAAATGCGATCTGTATCCAGATAAGTTATCCGGATAATAAAAAACGCATGTTAATGCAAGGTGTAAACGCGTTGTGATCGGATCGTGATCGGATCTGCCTGACCACATCTGGAGGTAGTCTGGCTCGCATTGTGTCCGGATCTTTACTAGGTGTAAACGCAATCTGGTTGTTGAAACCACATATGTATATTTTACTCCTCCCAAAAATGCTAAAAAATAAACGAGTGAGAGCGTGTTATATAGGCTATATGTCATGTTATAGCCTAGTCAGATGCGACACGCGCACGCGACACGCATCACCGCAGATGAGCAGCTGAGCGTCTATTCATCGTGCAAAGATCGCAAATATAAGTGAAAGTAAGTCACAGACGCAGTTAACACATCTTCAAGTAAAGAAACGAAATTATCTTACCAGGCCTGTTGCCACTCTCTCTTATTGATGTCTCTGATTTGGAAATTAGCTGATGATCAATAAAATGCCGCTCAGATCTGTTGCTTTTGGTGGCGTGCAATCCAATAAATCTGCATATAACGCAGGAGGTGAAGATCGGATTTATATCCGTTTTGCAAAAACACATTTATGTGGCCAGGTGTAGCCTAAATGGAATCAGTACTTATTATCCGGATAACTTATCTGGATACAGATCGCATTTTAATACCAGGTGTAAACGGGGTCTAGATGTCATGCAAGCAAAAGCATTAAGAATCATTTTAGGAGCAGTTAAGACCACAACCCATTGCAGCGTTACAAGTAGAGTCATCAGAAATGCCATTATTTATAAGACGACAAAAATGGCTATGGCATACTGGATAAATTTACAGGGACAAAAAGATAATCATCCTGTAAGGGAAATCCTGCATGATTGTTGGGAAATTTTAAGTGCAACAGGTAAAGGCTTTGCATGGAAAATAAAAGGGTGGGTTAATGAACATGGTCTAGACTCAAAATCATTTGCACCAATAGTGGTAATATCCCCAATTCCACCTTGGATGCTAGTGCAACCGGACATAGATATAAATTTACACAAGAATAGAAGGGAGATGGACAAAGTGGTTAGTATTAATACATATGTTAATGAATATATTAAAAACTCACATTACTCATTTCTTCAAATATATACAGATGGTTCAAAGAATATAGAGACTGGAAGGACGGGGACTGCTTTCTATGTCCCAGAGTTTAAGCTGAGGAAGCCTGGTAGGATAACAGACGGCTCATCAGTATATACAGCTGAGATGACAGCTATATTAATGGCAATAGAGTGGGTTTATGAAGTTAGACCAAATAAGGTAATAATATGCTCTGACTCAATGTCAGTTCTTGAGAGTTTACAATCATTAGAAACAAAGAGAAATGATATTTTAACAGAAATCATGATCAAGTTATACAGTTTACGACAGGTGGGAATAATAATTCGTTTTATGTGGGTTCCAGCACACGTGGGTGTTCAAGGTAATGAGGAAGCAGACAAAATAGCCAAAGAAAAAGCCTGCCGTTTAACTTTTTTAAGACGAATTTCTTCTTTGTTTTGTAATGCCTCAGACACGTCTTTAAGCTCTTCTAGAGCAGTGTTTCCCAACCCTGTTCCTGGCGGCACACCAACACTGCGTGTTTTCTTTGTCTCCCTAATCAAACACACCCGATTCAACCCATCAGCTCATTAACCCACCTGATTATGAGCTGATGGGTTGAATCAGGTGTGTTTGATAAGGGAGACAAATAATACACGCAGTGTTGGTGTGCCGCCAGGAACAGGGTTGGGAAACACTGTTCTAGAGCATCCAACATTAGTCCCAAATTGACAACAAAACCCTCTGAGGATAATTTAGCTGCAAGCCAGTCATACATGCACCTTTCAGCCGAGGTCCTGGATGTATCTTTACCAGCACTAATAAAGTGCTGGTGCAAAGCACCATACATATTCCAGACAGCCTCAACTGTCCTGTAGGAAGAGGCAACCCATCTCAAATTTAACACACAACCTATTTTTCTCAACTGCGTGCCCACTACTGATGCAGCCTCATCAATTTCCCTCAAATTCTTTGGGGACTGACTATAAAGAAAGTACAGCTTATTCAGGAAACTGGTGAAGTGATTGGCTGGGTTGAAAATATGACGTCATTATGACAAAAAAAACATGAAATTTCTCTGTACAGTATACGTTACGTGTTGTAGCCAATAAAGCAAATATATTTAGTATCATATTTATTTAAATATTATAGACTAATGTTTTTTTTTTTATTTAATCAATGTTGATTATGAAAGTGAGCATCCAGCATGAGAAAGATGCATCATGAGAGACATGATTTTAACCACTCACTTTGTGTTTTGTTTTGTAGAAAGACTCTTTTTAAAAGATTTTCGAGGCCAAACACAAATATCACTGTGTGTCAAATAAAATGTTTTATTTACGATAATAGTGATTGTCGGACGAGATTGGATGCCTGACTTCCCTTGGCATCCAGTAGAAAACGCCACTGAGAACGGGTATGTGATAATATGCGAGAACAGTAACTAATGACAGTTACATTTTTATTTTTCAGAAATTATCTGAAAAATAAAAATGTAACTAATGTCGTATTTAATCACTATACATGTATATTATTTAGTGATGGGCTGCCCAAAGTTAGCCTCAGGACGACGATAGGCAACAGAATAGGCTACTGAAATAAATAAAGCTAAAATGCTTGGCGGCAGTAGGCCTATAAGGGATTTAAAACCATTTCTTACCTCTATTTAAAGTGCACCAAACATGGCCTTGCGTTCTGGTGTGTTTCTGATGAATCTCCGAACAAGAGAGATTCAAACGAGTGTCAGGTTACAGAAGCAACGGAGGAGGAGGCGCGCGCATAGACGTAGTTATCAACGATTCACGAAATATTAAAATAATTAATCATTAGTTTATATCTTATTGTCACGACTGTGGTGCAGGCAGAGGAACGAGGAGTCCGGAGTAACGGTGAAGATAATATTTAATATACAAAACAGGCAGGAAGACAGGAACTCAGGTGCAACACAGGCTAACATTAGACATCGACCGACAAAGACTGACTAAAACAGAGGGAACTAAATACACAGAAGAATCAAACATAATGAGGTGAAGACAGGTGAAACAGATGAACAGGACGCTGAACGGGAGGCTGATGAGGGAGTGAGTTCAGGTGTGCAGACAAGAGGATCATGGGAAGTGTAGTGCTGGAGACGCAGACAGGATGGTGCAGACGAAGGGCTGTGACACTTATACACTACCCATTATTTTTTATCCCATATCAAACACCGTATATTTTGTCTACTCTATTTTACATTTTTTCTCAATATTTATTATAGTCCACCACCACAGCCCCTCAGGGGGGTTGATGCTATGACGAGGGGGGCTGCAGCACCCCCCTTCGCGCGCCTATGGCTAAAATGCCAACTCACTTCTGTGTTTTGGCCTACAGAGTGACGTCTTAACTTCGGCACTCTATTAGGCCAGAGTCCAACAAATTGGCAAACTGAGGGCTGATGCTGGGCTGCTGCTGCTACCACTGCTGAGGGCTGACACTAGGCTGCTGCTGCTACCACTGCTGAGGGCTAACACTAGGCTGCTGCTGCTACCACTACTGAGGGCTAATGCTGGGCTGCTGCTGCTACCACTGCTGAGGGCTGACGCTAGGCTACTGCTGCTACCACTTCTGAGGGCTGAACCTAGGCTGCTGAGGGCTGACGATGGGCTGCTGCAGCTGCTACCACTGCTGAGGGCTGACGCTAGGCTGCTGCAGCTGCTACCACTGCTGAGGGCTGATGCTGGGCTGCTGCTGCTGCTACCACGAGTAGTATGAAGCTGCAGACTCGGAGGCCTGCATCTACAGTCCCCCTGCACTCAGAGTCCCGCATTCTCAGACCCCTTATTTTTCGAGACAGCGCCTCCTATCAAATTGTATCCGATAAACATGTGAAGAACATGTGAAGAACTTAAGCCAAAACGTTGGCTGTCTTCAATTTTATTTAGCGAACCGAGGTAGCCTACTCGTTTGATTTATTTTTTAAATCAAACTAATTTAGCTCATCGATACAACATATGAATAGTCCATTTGATAGTTGTAAAGATAGTTTTACAACTATTAAATGGATAGTTTTACAACCGAAAATATTTGATAGCTAACGTTTACGTTAGCCTTTAACCTTGACTTTTTGTAGAAATGTCATAAATGCTGCAGTTATTTTCACTTCCCATTCTGTGCCCCCATATATTTCAAAGTTGTCCAAAGTTCCAAAACATCTCAAGGGACACTTCAACAGAGCAGTGCAACATGGTAGCTAACATTTGCAAACATCTTTTTTCTTTTTAGGGCCCGAGCACTAACAGTGCGAGGACCCTATTGAAACTGTTAGGGTTATTTTTTAAGTCTGTTTTATGCTTCTGCGTCGAATCGACTGCGTACCCCCGCAGACACCTATCCGTCGACGCGAACCCCTCTCCGACCCCTCTGCCGTAGCTCGACGTTGTCATGGTGGACAGTTCCTCTGTTTCCTTCTAGTCTCGTGTTTATGTTGTTGTATGAATGCACGTGTGTGAGGGGCGTGTCTGTGTGGCATTACCTGATCACTCCAGCTGCTCATCATTAATCATCACCAGCTGCAGTCGATCACCACCACGCCATATATACTCACTACTATTCTCTCATCTTTGTCAGATCGTTGTTTGGTGTTGGTGTGTCCTTGTTCCTGGTTCCTGTGTTCCTGATCGTCTCGTCCTCCGTGAAGTGTCGATCGTGTTTTGAGTATTGTTCATCGTGTCCTGTGGAATTCACCGTCTGTCTTCACATCATCTGGTTGACCATCGAAGTCCCTGCGTCACCGTGTATCTGGCTTACTGCATTGGACTGAGTTACAATAAATCACTGGCTATTAATTCACTCGCTATTGCTTCCTGTGATATATTGCACCATGACAGAACGATCTGACCGTCAAATGGGAGCAGCGAGTGCATCAGCCACATCCATCGAGGAGTTCGTACATCACAGCATTTAGAGAATGAATTCTCAGGAGAAGGAGATCGGCGACACGGGTCGTGCAGTTCAAGCCTTGGTGACGCAGGTGTCCGAGCTCACCCAGCAGATCCAGCGCCTACGTGTTCCCGCTGCGCCCCCCACACCTGCCGTTCCTCTCGCAGCATCGGGAAGCCCCTCCCAGTCGGAACCCCGTTTGCCGGTACCAGAAGCCTATTCGGGTGAGCCTTCATATTGCAGAGCATTCCTAACCCGGTGTTCTATGCATTTTGCCTTGCAGCCACGCACTTTTTACAATGAACAGACCAAGGTTGCGTTTGTGCTGACATTATTGACTGGGAGAGCGGCACTCTGGGGAACGGCGGTGTGGAAGAACCAGAACCCATGCTGTTCCTCGTTCCAGGACCTGTCGGACGAAATGAAAAAAGTGTTTGACAGGTCAGTATCAGGAAGAGAGGCGGCCAGAACGTTGGCGGAACTTCGCCAAGGAAGACGTTCAGTATCGGAGTTCTCAATCGAGTTCAGGACCCTGGCGGCGGAGTGTGGCTGGAACGAGGAGGCGCAGTGGGACATGTTCCTGCATGGGCTGGCTGACCACGTCCAAAAGGAGATCTATGCCCTGGATCTCCCCACTAGTCTCAACGGCCTGATTGATCTTGCCTTACGGGTGGACGCTCGACTGTCCAGAGTCGAGCGCAGAGCAACTTCCACCCGTACGTTCGGAGAGTTGGACGTCCAGCGATCCAGCGGCAGGGACGTGGTCAGTCCCGTCGACGATCACGAGCCTATGCAGGTGGGTCGAGCTCGGCTTTCCCGAGAGGAGAGGGAGAGGCGGAGGTCCCAGGGCCTTTGCCTTTATTGTGGAGGGACTGGTCACTATGCTTACAACTGCCCGGTAAAAGGCCAAGCCCGATAGTAAACGTGAGGCTACTGTCGGGTGGGATCTCCGCCAAGAAGACCTCATCAGCAACATCTACATCCACCCTCCTCTCGGTAAGACTGAGATGGTCAACAAACCAACACGACTGTCTTGCACTACTGGACTCTGGGGCGGAAGGTAATTTTATGGATTTCAATTTTGCACGCACTTTTCAGATTCCCCTCCGTTCCCTCGATCACCGGATTTCTGTTCACGCATTAAATGGCCAAGAACTCCCCACCATCTCACACAGCACCGAAGACATCACTCTCATCACCTCTGGCAACCACACCGAGACTATTTCTTTTCTTATTTTGGACTCACCCCTGGCACCCGTTGTTCTCGGACATCCTTGGCTTATCAAACACAACCCACGTGTGGACTGGATTCATAAAGCTGTGCTGGAGTGGAATAAGGAATGTCATAAGTCTTGTCTTGTGTCTGCTTGTTCGTCTGTACCTGTTTCTGTGTTACAGGAGGAGGCGGGGGATTTGTCTAACGTGCCCGCGGAGTATCTGGACCTGAAGGAAGTGTTCAGTAAGTCTCGTGCTGCTTCTCTCCCTCCGCATCGTCCCTATGACTGTGCGATAGATTTACTGCCAGGTAAGTCTCCGCCTAAAGGCAAGTTATATTCACTTTCGATTCCTGAAAGAGAGGCTATGGAGAAATATATTTCTGATTCTCTAACAGCCAAGTTCATTCGCCCTTCCTCTTCTCCAGCGGGGGCGGGGTTCTTTTTTGTGGGGAAAAAGGATGGATCGCTGCAACCTTGCATTGATTACTGAGGGTTGAATAACATCACGGTAAAGAATACTTATCCTTTGCCGTTGATGTCTTCAGCCTTCGAGAGGTTGCAGGGAGCATCCATCTTCACGAAATTGGACTTGCGTAACGCTTATCATTTGGTTCGCATTAGGGAGGGTGATGAATGGAAAACTGCTTTTAACACCCCTAGGGGGCACTTTGAATATTTGGTCATGCCGTTCGGATTGTCCAACTCCCCAGCAGTTTTCCAGGCACTGGTCAATGACGTGCTCCGAGACATGATCGACCAGTTCATATATGTCTACCTGGATGACATATTGATTTTTTCCTCGTCTCTCCAGGAACATGTGCAGCACGTCCGTCGAGTGCTTCAGAGGTTGTTAGAGAATGGGCTTTTTGTCAAGGCGGAGAAATGCGATTTTCATGCACAGTCTGTTCCCTTTCTAGGATACATCGTGTCGTCCGAGGGGATGCGGATGGACCCTGAGAAGATCAAGGCTGTGGTTGATTGGCCAAGTCCAGATTCACGCAAGGCCCTGTTGAGGTTTCTGGGGTTCGCCAATTTTTACCGGCGTTTCATTCGCAATTACAGCCAACTAGTCGCGCCTCTGACTGCCTTGACCTCCCCCCGAACTGCGTTCAGGTGGTCCGACTCAGCCGAGGCTGTGTTCGCGAAACTAAAGAGCCGCTTCGTTTCAGCTCCCATCCTGATAACCCCTGATTCTTCACGTCAGTTCGTGGTGGAGGTCGATACGTCAGAGGTGGGAGTAGGAGCGGTGTTATCCCAGCGTTCACCTGTGGACGACAAGATGCATCCTTGCGCGTTTTTTTCACATCGTTTATCCCCAGCCGAACACAATTATGACATTGGTAACAGAGAGTTGTTGGCAGTCAAGTTGGCGTTGGAAGAGTGGCGTCACTGGTTAGAAGGGTCGGGGGTACCTTTTATCGTCTGGACCGATCACAAGAACCTTGAATATATCAGAACTGCTAAAAGATTAAACTCCAGGCAGGCTCGGTGGGCACTTTTTTTTGGTCGTTTTGATTTCACTCTCTCCTACCGTCCGGGTTCCAAAAACATCAAACCGGACTCATTATCTCGCATATTTGATTTTTCCGAACGCCCGTCTACTCCCGAGCGTATTTTACCCGAAACCATATTTGTTTCAACACTCACATTGGAGATCGAAACGAAGGTCAAGAGAGCCTTAGAAGGGGTAACGCCTCCGCCCGGTTGCCCACCGAACCGTTTATTTGTGCCGGAGGGTTTACGGTCTGACGTTATCCAGTGGGGTCACAGTTCCAACGTAGCTTGTCATCCAGGTGTTAATCGCACTGTTTTTTCAGTCAAGCAACGGTTTTGGTGGCCACGTATGGCTCGCGACATTCACGATTTTGTTTTGGCTTGCTCCGTTTGTGCAATTGGTAAGTCTTCCAATCGACCTCCAGATGGGTTACTTCAGCCGCTGCCGGTGCCTTCGAGACCCTGGTCCCATATCGCTCTAGATTTCATTACCGCCCTCCCACCCTCTCAGGGTAACACAGTGGTTTTAACTGTGGTGGACCGATTCTCGAAGGCAGCACATTTCATCCCCTTACCCAAATTACCTTCAGCTAAGGAGACAGCGGTTACGATCGTAGATCACGTCTTTCGGTTACATGGCCTCCCGATGGACGTGGTTTCCGACAGGGGTCCCTAATTTGTGTCCAAATTTTGGCGAGAATTTTGTAAATTACTGGGGGCGACTGTTAGTCTGTCATCTGGGTTTCACCCTCAGAGCAATGGTCAAACTGAGAGAGCCAACCAAGATTTGGAAAGAACGTTGCGATGTATGGTTTCCAAGAACCCTTCCTCTTGGAGTCAGCAACTGTCAATGGTGGAGTACGCCCACAATACGTTACCAGTGTCATCTACGGGCCTATCTCCGTTTGAGTGTAGTGTAGGTTACTAGCCACCAATCTTTTCCAGTCTGGAATCCGAAGTCGCGGTCCCCTCCGCCCACGCCTTCATCCAGAGGTGTCATCGCACTTGGACTAGAGCCCGTGAGACTCTACTCCAAGTGGGAACGCGCACCAAGGCCAAAGCCGATCGCCACCGGCGGAAGCCTCCCGTATACGTCGTCGGTTCAAAAGTGTGGCTTTCTACCAAGAACATTCCTCTCCGATCCGTCTCGAATAAACTTGCTCCCAAATTTATTGGCCCATTTGCTGTTACCAAGATCGTTAGTCCGATGGCAGTCCGCCTTCAACTTCCTCTTGCGTACAAGAGAATTCATCCTGTGTTCCATATATCCAAAGTCAAGCCCGTGTTTTATGCCCGCATTAATCCGCCAGTCCCGGTTCCCCCACCGCCGCGACTCGTAGATGGGGAACCATCCTATTCGGTCAATCGCATTCTGGATTCTAGGCGGAGGGGACGCGGATTCCAGTACTTGGTGGACTGGGAAGGTTACGGTCCGGAGGAGAGAAGTTGGGTTCCTGCTAGAGACATTCTGGATCACTCTCTTATCGATGATTACAATCGACAGGTAAGGGAGTCTGAGAACGCCAGGAGGCGTTCTTAGGGAGAGGGGTACTGTCACGGTGGACCGTTCCTCTGTTTCCTTCTAGTCTCGTGTTTATGTTGTTGTATGAATGCACGTGTGTGAGGGGCGTGTCTGTGTGGCATTACCTGATCCACTCCAGCTGCTCATCATTAATCATCACCAGCTGCAGTCGATCACCACCACGCCATATATACTCACTACTATTCTCTCATCTTTGTCAGATCGTTGTTTGGTGTTGGTGTGTCCTTGTTCCTGGTTCCTGTGTTCCTGATCGTCTCGTCCTCCGTGAAGTGTCGATCGTGTTTTGAGTATTGTTCATCGTGTTCCTGTGGAATTCACCGTCTGTCTTCACATCATCTGGTTGACCATCGAAGTCCCTGCATCACCGTGTATCTGGCTTACTGCATTGGACTGAGTTACAATAAATCACTGTTCACTCGCTATTGCTTCCTGTGATATATTGCACCATGACAGACGTGCACCTCCAAAAATTTGTAACTACGCGTCGAGGCGACGCAGACAGCAAGGGCTTTGATTGGTCAGAATAAACATAATTTCAGGAGTGTAGCTTTTCCGATTTCCCCCTCCTGTTATAGCGCTATTTTTAACATTTGCACCCTCGTTCTTTTAATTATAACACTCTTAAAGAAAGTAACGTTAAATAAAGAATTAAACTAAAAATAAACTGTTTTTTTATTTCATTGTTAATATATATGTCTATATTATTTTCTTTCTTTCTCGCAATAAACTTCAATCAATCAATAAATCAACGTTTGTTTTGAAACACAGTTTGTTGTTTATTTTCAATACAATGTTCACGGTTACATCATTGATAATACACGGGACACATTATCCTGCCATAGCACAGTTCCATGTGGAGAGTGGAGACTGAAAAAATCCTTCAAGTCATTCCGAACAGCTTATGGCAGCTCGGGTGGAACCTTTATTTTACTGTCTATGGGTGGAACGGGCCCTGGACATCCGTGTTGATTCTGTGGGGATAAAGTTTTGTGTCGTCTTGTTATTCAACGTCGATTAGCTCCAGCTGGCAGCTGCAACAACATTATCTCTCTTTCGCTCGCGGCGCACGGAACCAAAGAGATTCGCGAACCCCCCTAGCGTTCTGGCGGCAAATGCACCGCGAAGCACCACAACCTCACGCAGAAGTATAAAACGGCCACGACGCCATAGTAGTGACGACGTAGCTACGCCGTGGAGTTGACGCAGAAGCATAATGAGGCCTTTAAAGAAAGTAACGTTAAATAAAGAATTAAACTAAAAATAAACAGTTTTTTTATTTCATTGTTAATGTGTCTATATTCTTTTCTTTCTTTCTTGCAATAAACTTCAATCAATCAATAAATCAACGTTTGTTTTGAAACACAGTTTGTTGTTTATTTTCAATACAATGTTCACGGTTACATCATTGATAATACACGGGACACATTATCCTGCCATAGCACAGTTCCATGTGGAGACTGAAAAAATCCTTCAAGTCATTCCCGAACAGCTTATGGCAGCTCGGGTGGAACCTTTATTTTACTGTCTATGGGTGGAACCGTAACGGGCCTTGGACATCCGTGTTGATTCTGTGGGGACAGTAGCGGTTCTAGGCACGGGCAAACCGGGCAGTCGCCCGGGGCGGCATCTCTTCATGTCACATGGGGGGCGGCACGAGCAGTTAAAAAAAATCCTCTGTCCCGCGAAGGTTTTCTATTTTTTATCATTTCAATTCAATTATTGGCAATGGCGCCCCTGCTTGCGGAGAAGGTGCCATGCACAGAAGCGATATCAAGGGGGTCTCTTGATTAGTTCACGTATCGCGTCTTTTGCGCGCTTGAGGTCGTTATTTCAAATAGGCGATTAGGCGCACGGGAAGCGCGCTCATTACGCGCTTACGGGAGGCGCGCTCATAATCTTTTCAGTATGGGAGTGCACGTGCACCCAAACACTTGGGTTTTTTTCTCTTCTCCGTAAAGAAATCTTTTAGCAGAGCTTCAGCAAGCGTTTTTCTGTGGTGGAAATACATTAGCTACTAAAACTTCTTTGCCATTGTGGAGAGCGCAGTGCATGGTTGTATAGCAACGACAGCCATGGGAAAATCGGACCGAATTTTACTATTAATAATAAAAGATCAGCTACTGTGCATTATAAATGTCAGGAATGTATCTTTATTGACTCATTATTTTTATAGAGATGATTGAATGCTGAAATATGAGGTTTATATATTTTTTAAATCTTTTGTGTTAACCTTTTTTTTAAGTTTAGTAGGTAAGATAAAAGACACTCCTTAAAAACAAATCTTTAATGTTATTAACTTGGTGAATTGATTTCATTGTGTATTAGGCTTTTTGAACAAGATTCTGTGTATGTGATCATGTTGGTCACTATATTCATGAAATGAAAATAATTTGCATAATGATCAACTTTATGTGTTTTTATAGTAGCCTATAATATGCAAAGTACAATTTTCTATTTTCTAAATAATCTCTGATTCTGTCCTTTTCTCTGACATTTTAAGAGTGACATAGGGCTACAAAAGCTATTTTAGGTCTATAACAGTTTGGATAGTTGTTAATATGATAGCTGTTCAAAATTATTTAAGAGATAAGTATTGTGTTACTAAATAGGCCTAAGTGTCTCTCTGACGCTTTTACTTTTAAAAACTCCATTTCGTGACAAAGTATACTTTAACAAGTCATAACTAAAAGTGTGCCATGCACATAATTCAAGGCAATAAGGGGGCTGGGGGGGGGGGCGCTCGAAGGGGGTCTCGCCCTGGGTGTAATTCAAAGTAGAACCGCCACTGTGTGGGGATAAAGTTTTGTGTCGTCTTGTTAACGTCGATTAGCTCCAGCTGGCAGCTGCAACAACATTATCTCTCTTTCGCTCGCGGCGCACGGAACCAAAGAGATTCGCGAACCCCCTTAGCATTCTGGCGGCGAAATGCACCGCAAAGCACCACAACCTCACGCAGAAGTATAAAACGGCCACGACGCCGTAGTAGTGACGACGTAGCTACGCCATGGAGTTGACGCAGAAGCATAATGAGGCCTTTAGGGCCCGAGCACTAACAGGCGAGGACCCTATTGAAACTGTTAGGATTATTTTTAGGGCCCGAGCACTAACAGTGCGAGGACCCTATTGAAACTGTTAGGATTATTTAGGGCCCGAGCACTAACAGTGCGAGGACCCTATTGAAACTATTAGGGTTATTAGGGCCCGAGCACTAACAGTGCGAGGACCCTATTGAAACTGTTAGGGTTATTTTTTTAGGGCCCGAGCACTAACAGTGCGAGGACCCTATTGAAACTGTTAGGGTTATTTATTTTTAGGGCCCGAGCACTAACAGTGCGAGGACCCTATTGAAACTGTTAGGATTATTTTTTTATTTTTTTATTAGGGCCCGAGCACTAACAGTGCGAGGACCCTCTTGAAACTGTTAGGGTTATTTTTAGGGCCCGAGCACTAACAGTGCGAGGACCTTATTGGAACTGTTAGGGTTATTAGGGCCCGAGCACTAACAGTGCGAGGACCCTCTTGAAACTGTTAGGGTTATTTTTTTAGGGCCCGAGCACTAACAGTGCGAGGACCCTATTGAAACTGTTAGGGTTATTAGGGCCCAAGCCCTGAAAGGGCGAAGGCCCTATTGTTTTCCTTAGGATTATTAGGGCCCAAGCCCTGAAAGGGCGAAGGCCCTATTGTTTTCCTTAGGATTATTATTATTATTATTATTATTTATACGACTATTCGGGCACTTTTGGGGCCCTTAACATGCTCAAAAACTCTTGAAACTTTGCACACGGGTCAGAAACCGCGGCCATCAGGGCCGGGCTGAAGATGGTACCCGGGCGTGGCAGGGGGGCTAGACAGCGCCCCCTGGAACGGGGTCAGAAAACTTGGTCCATAAATCAAACATGCTTGCATGTAATAATATGAAACTCGGTGCACATATAGATCTCATCGTTCATATATACCTCATACTATTACTTTTTACCCCATCCCAACAGGAAGTCGGTTATTTAGGGTTGTTCATAAAACACTCGCAATGGAATTTGAAGTACTCCTCCTAGAGAATTCAAACACACGGCACGAAACTCGGTCAGCATGAAGTCAAGGCATTGAGGATGAAAGTTTGCGAGGGGATTTTTGATATCTCGAACGGTTTGGCCGTGGCGAGGAAACGAAATTATGGCGAGAAACGTGAAACAGGAAGTGTGTCATAACTTCAGCATACATTAACTGATCTTGATGAAACTTCAGCAGTTTGTTCGCTGTAAGAGGACGATCACATGGATGTGACTATTGTGAGTCAAAGTTATAGCGCCACCAACTGGTAGGAGGAAGTGTGTCACTTTCAAAATGCTTTGAACTCACCCTTTTATTTTGACCCGATTTGCCTCAAACTTCATCTGTATAATGTAAATACATAGCAGATGAAGACCTGTGAATGGATTCTTGATATCTTTGATACTGTTGCCGTGGCAATGCATCAAACTTTAAAATTCTTTTTTTTGATGATTTTGAGACTCTTAGCGGCTTTTGGGGCCCTTAACGAGTTTGAAAACTCTTGAAACTTTGCATACAGGTCAGATCCCACAGCCATCAGGCCCGGGCTGAAGATGGTACCTGGGCGTGGCAGGGGGGCTAGAAAGCGCCCCCTGGAAGGGGGTCCAAAAACTTGGTCCAAAAATCAAACACGCTTGCATGTAATAATATGAAACTCGGTACACATGTTGATGTCATCGTTTCATATATACCTCACACTCTTACTTTTACCCCAGCTAGACATGAAGTCGGTTATTTAGGGTTGTTCAAAAAACACACACAATGGAATTTGCAATACTCCTCCTAGAGAATTCAAACACACGGCACGAAACTCGGTCAGCATGAAGTCAAGAAACTGAGGTTGAAATTTTGCGAGGGGAATTTTGATATCTCGAACGGTTTGGC
The DNA here is from genome assembly GCF_988280905.1 of Pimephales promelas. Taxonomy (NCBI): domain Eukaryota; kingdom Metazoa; phylum Chordata; class Actinopteri; order Cypriniformes; family Leuciscidae; genus Pimephales; species Pimephales promelas. Next base: position 14,136,312 of record NC_142772.1, on the reverse strand, counting down.
CGTGGCGAGGAAATAAAATTATGGCGAGAAACGTGAAACAGGAAGTGTGTTATAACTTCGGCATACATTAACTGATCTTGATGAAACTTCAGCAGTGTGTTCGCTGTAAGAGGCCGATCACATGGATGTGACTATTGTGAGTCAAAGTTATAGCGCCACCAACTGGCAGCAGGAAGTGTGTCACTTTCCAAATGCTTTAAAATCATCCTTTTATTTTGACCCGATTTGCTTCAAACTTCATCTGTATAATGTAAATACATGGCAGATGAAGACCTGAGAATGGATTCTTGATATATCTGATACTGTTGCCGTGGTAACGCATCAAACTTTGAAATTATTTTAGGATGCTTTTGAGACTCTTAGCATGCTTGAAATTGCATGAAAATCAACAGACACATCACATTTATTAGCCAGTAGACATGTGCAAAGTTTCAGAAACGGGCATGGTGCAGGGACTAAATAGCGCCACCTTTTGACAAAAGTGGCGTTGTTAGTTTTATCTACAGTTACAAAAATCGGTATATACATTTTACTCCTCAAGCCGGACAACTTTCTAATTCATAGTCATTAGTTTGGATCAAGAGGAAGTCAGATATTTTGGTTTGGATATGGTGAGCCTCTCTCTGAGCCTACTGTACGTCCCTATATGGCAAGCCCTTTTAACATTTAAAAGCTAAGTTTGCCTATCCGGAATTAACATTGTAGATATCAACACGCCACCTTTTGACAAAAGTGACTAGTCTTAATTACATTTTGAATAGTTTGTATTATCATTTAAGATATCTGTAATGTAATTGTGACTAGTCGAAACGACAGATAGAGTATGGCAAGCTGTTTTAACATTTCATTTAATCATGAAAGGGCTAAAGCCTGCGACACCGCCACCCCGGTGCCTTTAGGTAACTAAAGGAACCGGGGTTGCGGTGCCACCGGCTTGGGCCCGCCATCGCTGCTCGCAGCTATATTTATTATTATTATTATTATTTATACGACTATTTGGGCACTTTTGGGGCCCTTAACATGCTCAAAAACTCTTGAAACTTTGCACACGGGTCAGAATCCGCGGCCATCAGGGCCGGGCTGAAGATGGTACCCGGGCGTGGCAGGGGGGCTAGACAGCGCCCCCTGGAACGGGGTCCGAAAACTTGGTCCATAAATCAAACACGCTTGCATGTAATAATATGAAACTCGGTGCACATGTTGATCTCATCGTTCATATATACCTCAAACTATTACTTTTTACCCCAGCCCAACAGGAAGTCGGTTATTTAGGGTTGTTCATAAAACACTCGCAATGGAATTTGAAGTACTCCTCCTAGAGAATTCAAACACACGGCACGAAACTCGGTCAGCATGAAGTCAAGGCATTGAGGATGAAAGTTTGCGAGGGGATTTTTGATATCTCTAACGGTTTGGCCGTGGCGAGGAAACGAAATTATGGCGAGAATCGTGAAACAGGAAGTGTGTCAGAACTTCAGCATACATTAACTGATCTTGATGAAACTTCAGCAGTTTGTTTGCTGTAAGAGGACGATCACATGGATGTGAATATTGTGAGTCAAAGTTATAGCGCCACCAACTGGCAGCAGGAAGTGTGTCACTTTCAAAATGCTTTGATATCACCCTCTTATTTTTACCCGATTTGCTTCAAACTTAATCTGTATAATGTAAATACATAGCAGATGAAGACCTGTGAATGGATTCTTGATATCTTTGATACTGTTGCCGTGGCAACGCATCAAACTTTAAAATTCTTTTTTTTGATGATTTTGAGACTCTTAGCGGCTTTTGGGGCCCTTAACGGGTTTGAAAACTCTTGAAACTTTGCACACAGGTCAGATCCCACAGCCATCAGAGCCGGGCTGAAGATGGTACCTGGGTGTGGCAGGGGGGCTAGACAGCGCCCCCTGGAACGGGGTCCGAACACTTGGTCCATAAATCAAACACGCTTGAATGTAATAATATGAAACTCGGTACACATGTTGATCTCATCGTTTCATCTATACCTCACACTCTTACTTTTTACCCCAGCCCAACAGGAAGTCGGCTATTGAGGTTTGTTTGTAAAACGCTCGCAATGGAATGTGCAATACTCCTCCTAGAGAATTCAAACACACGGCACGAAACTCGGTCAGCATGAAGTCAAGGCATTGAGGATGAAAGTTTGCGAGGGGATTTTTGATATCTCGAACGGTTTGGCCGTGGCGAGGAAACGAAATTATGGCGAGAAACGTGAAACGGGAAGTGTGTTATAACTTCAGCATACATTAACTGATCTTGATGAAACTTCAGCAGTGTGTTTGCTGTAAGAGGACGATCACATGGATGTGACTATTCTGAGTCAAAATTATAGCGCCACCAACTGGCAGCAGGAAGTGTGTCACTTTCAAAATGCTTTGAAATCACCCTTTTATTTTTACCCGATTTGCTTCAAACTTAATCTGTATAATGTAAACATACGGCAGATGTAGACCTGTGAATGGATTCTTGATATCTTTTAAACTGTTGCCGTGGCAACGCATCAAACTTTACCATTCTTTTAGGATGCTTTTGAGACCCTTAGCATGCTTCAAATCGCATGAAACTCGACAGACACATCACATTTATTAGCCAGTAGACATGTGCAAAGTTTCAGAAACGGGCGTGGTGAGGGCTCAGTAGCACCACCTTTTGACAAAAGTGGGGTTGTTAGTTTTAACTAGAGTTACAAAAATCGGTATGTATATTGTACTCCTCGAGCCGGACAACTTTCTAATTGACACTCATTAGCTAGGACCCACAGAAAGTCAGATATCTTTGTTTGAATGTAGAGAAAATCTTAGAATTTTGCCAGTCTCTCAGTGTCTCTGTGTGAGTGAGAGGAGGGGCGCCTGTCAGGTTAATTTTAACCCTTTATTTGCTGTGTGCGACTTCTCTGGCATTTTCGGGGGCCTTAACATCCTCTAAAACTCTTGAAACTTTGCACACGGGTCAGAACCCATGGCCATCAGGGCCGGGCTGAAGCTGGTCATCGGGCGTGGCAGGGCGGCTCGACAGCGCCCCCTGAACTGGGATTCGAACATTTGTCCATAAATCAAACACACTTGCGTGAATTAATATGAAACTCGGTACAATTATAGATCACATCAGGCCAAACAACTTTCGTGCTCTAAGTTTTACGACAATTAAAATGGAAGTTGAGAATTATGGGTTGTTTGAATAGTTGTCCTAGGAGAAATACATCAAATTACAACACATGTGTTTACCAATCACAACCAAACTCGGTGTGCAAGAAGTCAAGACATTGAGGATGAAATTTTGTGAGGGGATTTTTGATATCTCAAACGGTTTGGCCGTGGCGAGGAAACGAAATTATGGCGAGAAACGTGAAACAGGAAGTGTGTTATAACTTCAGCATACATTAACATATCTTGATGAAACTTCATCAGTGTGTTCGCTGTAAGAGGACGATCACATGGATGTCACTATTTCGAGTCAAAGTTATAGCGCCACCAACTGGCAGCAGGAAGTGTGTCACTTTCAAAATGCTTTGAAATCAACCTCTTATTTTTACCCGATTTGCTTCAAACTTCATCTGTATAATGTAAATACATGGCAGATGAAGACCTGTGAATGGATTCTTGATATCTTTGATACTGTTGCTGTGGCAACGAATCAAACTTTAAAATTCTTTTTTTTTGATGATTTTGAGACTCTTAATGGCTTTTGAGGCCCTTAACGGGTTTGAAAACTCTTGAAACTTTGCACACAGGTCATATCCCACAGCCATCAGGCCCGGGCTGAAGATGGTACCTAGGCGTGGCAGGGGGGCTAGACAGCGCTCCCTGGAACGGGGTCCGAAAACTTGGTCCATAATTCAAACACGCTTGCATGTAATAATATGAATGAAAAACTTCATCTGTATAATGTAAACAGATGAAAAACTTCATCTGTATAATGATGAAAAACAGATTTTCATACAAAAAACAAAACTTCATCTGTATAATGTAAACATACGGTAGATGTAGACCTGTGAATGGATTCTTGATATCTTTTAAACTGTTGCCGTGGCAAAGCTTCAAACTTTGAAATTATTTTAGGATGCTTTTGAGACTCTTAGCATGCTTGAAATTGCATGAAACTCAACAGACACATCACATTTATTAGCCAGTAGACATGTGCAAAGTTTCAGAAACGGGCATGGTGCAGGGACTAAATAGCGCCACCTTTTGACAAAAGTGGGGTTGTTATTTTTATCTACAGTTACAAAAATCGTTATATACATTGTACTCCTCAAGCCAGACAACTTTCTAATTCATAGTCATTAGCTCAGACCAAGAGGAAGTCAGATATTTTGGTTTGAATATGGTGAGACTCTCTCTGAGCCTACGTCCGTGTATGGCAAGCCCCTTTAACATTTAAAAGCTAAGTTTGCCTATCCGGAAATTAACATTGTAGATATCAACAATGTCTTTCTGTCTAGTCGTAATTACATTTTGGATAGTTTGTATTATCATTTAAGATATCTGTAACATAATTGTGACTAGTCAAATTGACAGACTATAGCAAGCCGTTTTAACATTTAATCATGAAAGGGCCAAAGCCTTCGGCACCGCCACCCCGGTGCCTTTAGGTAACTAAAGGAGCCGGGGTTGCGGTGCCACCGGCTTGGGCCCGCCATCGCTGCTCGCAGCTATATTTATTATTATTATTATTTTTCTTACGACTATTCGGGCACTTTTGGGGCCCTTAACATGCTCGAAAACTCTTGAAACTTTGCACACGGGTCAGAACCCGCGGCCATCAGAGCCGGGCTGAAGATGGTACCTGGGCGTGGCAGGGGGGCTCGTCAGCGCCCCCTGGAATGGGGTCCGAACACTTGGTCCATAACTCAAACACGCTTGCATGTAATAATATGAAACTCGGTACGCATGTTGATCTCATCGTTTCATCTATATCTCGCGCTTTTACTTTTTACCCCAGCCCAACAGGAAGTCGGCTATTGAGGTTTGTTTGTAAAACGCTCGCAATGGTATTTGAAATACTCCTCCTAGAGCTTTGATCCAAATTCGACGATACTCGGTCAGCGTGAAGTCAAGACATTGAGGATGAAAGCTTGTGTGGGGATTTTTGATATCTCGAACGGTTTGGCCGTGGCGAGGAAACGAAATCATGGCGAGAAACGTGAAACAGGAAGTTTGTTATAACTTCAGCATACATTAACTGATCTTGATGAAACTTCAGCAGTATGTTCGCTGTAAGAGGACGATCACATGGATGTGACTATTATGAGTCAAAGTTATAGCGCCACCAACTGGCAGCAGGAAGTGTGTCACTTTCAAAATGCTTTGATATCACCCTTTTATTTTTACCCGATTTGCTTCAAACTTCATATGTATAATGTAAACATACGGCAGATGTAGACCTGTGAATGGATTCTTGATATCTTTGAAACTGTTGCCGTGGCGACGCATCAAACTTTACCCTTCTTTTAGGATGCTTTTAGGATGCTTTTGAGACCCTTAGCATGCTTTAAATTGCATGAAACTCGACAGACACATCACATTTATTAGCCAGTAGACATGTGCAAAGTTGCAGAAACGGGCGTGGTGAGGGCTCAGTAGCGCCACCTTTTGACAAAAGTGGGGTTGTTAGTTTTATCTACAGTTACAAAAATCGGTATGTATATTGTACTCCTCGAGCCGGACAACTTTCTAATTGACACTCATTAGCTAGGACCCACAGAAAGTCAGATATGTTTGTTTGAATGTAAAGAAAATCTCAGAATTTTGCCAGTCTCTCAGTGTCTCTCTGTGTGAGTGAGAGGAGGGGGGCTTGTCAGGTTAATTTTAACCCTTTATTTGCTGTGTGCGACTTCTCTGGCATTTTCGGGGGCCTTAACAGCCTCGAAAACTCTTGAAACTTTGCACACGGGTCAGAACCCATGGCCATCAGGGCCGGGCTGAAGCTGGTAACCGGGCGTGGCAGGGCGGCTCGACAGCGCCCCCTGGACTGGGATTCGAACATTTGTCCATAAATCAAACACACTTGCATGAATTAATATGAAACTCGGTACAATTATAGATCACATCAGGCCAAACAACTTTCGTGCTCTAAGTTTTATGACAGTTCAAATGGAAGTTATTTATGAATTATGAATTATGGGTTGTTTGAATAATTGTCCTAGGAGAAATACATCAAATCACAATGCATGTGTTTACCAATCACAACCAAACTCGGTGTGCATGAAGTCAAGACATTGAGGATGCTCAATTCCGGACGGATTTTTGATATCTAGAACGGTCTGGCCGTGGCGAGGAAATGAATTTTATGACTTAAAAAGGACACATAAAGTGTGTTATAACTTTGCTCAATTTACCTACAGTTACAAAACTTACCACGTATATTGTTCTCGTCAAGCCGATCAACTTTCCAATTTAAAGTCATTCGTTCTGAGCAACAGAAAGTCAGATATTGTAGTTTGAATGGATTTATTTCCCCTGCGATTCTCTCTCTCTCTCTCTCTCTCTCTCTCTCTCTCTCTGTGTGTGTGGGTGTGTGTGTCTGTGTGGGGAGGGGAGGGCTGTTGTCTGTGTTTATGTGTGTGTGTGTGGCTGGCTGTGATTTTTCCTACAAGTCCTTGTTTCTAAGTCCTTGTCTTTTTGCATAACAATTTTGCATAACAATATTTTTAAATGACAAAATAGGCATATAACCCCCATCTTTTAAATGTATAGATTGCTTTAAATAAAAGTAAGATTGTATTTGTAATTGAAGTTGAATGAATTTAAAATTCATGTGCTATATTTCAATATATTTGTTTTCCTTAAGATTTTAAAACACTAACTTCATTCTTATCTGAATTACAAATATTTGTTTCTGTATAAAATAATACTCTGACTAAAAACACATTTGATGTTTTTTTTTGGTATTTTTATTTACATGTATTTATGTGTGTGTGTGTGTGTGTGTGTGTGTATAAAGTGCAGGTTTTTTTTTAGATAAAGTAGAATTTCTATAACTATGTGTTGAACTAATGAATCACTCTTGTGTGTGTTAAACACAATCTACTTAATACAGACAACTTCATTATAAAGATAAATAACAAATCCAAAAAAATATATGATTATAATCTATGACAAAAAAAGCCATTACAAACTATATTAATGGAAAATACACATTGCTCTTTGTATTGTTGTAAAATATTCATGAAAAACAAGATAACAAAAATCAAAAAGATAAATTATTTTAGATATAGCCATGTTTTAAATGTATAGCAGAGATGTTAATTGAGACAGCAACATACAAACTTTCTAGAACAACATGGACCTGGATAGCTGGTTTTTATGGAGGACAGTGAAGAGGAAGAGGGTGCAAATCAAACAGCTCATTCTCAGACTACACAGCAAACAGCTTAAGTTTTTAGTGCTTTGTTTGAGGTTTTTAGTGCTCTGTCCTATCTATTATCAACATATAATAGATGGAACAGAACAAGAAAGGCAATTAATAATCTGTCATTGCGTCACTGCATTATGATATGAAAGGCTCAGTACAGTGTGGCACAAAACGCTTATGCGCATCCCGAGTGGAGAATGATGCGCTTAAAGCCACATGGGGTTACAGCGCACAGCGCATCGAGTCCGCATTGATGCAAGCTCTACAATACACTTCTTTTTGATAGTCAAAGCGGGGGTTACGTTTTTACACGTCGTACAGAATAACCCTAAAGGCACCAAGGTGGCGGTGCCACCGGCTTTATATTAAATATAAATATAGCTGTGAGCAGCGATAAAGGGCCAAAGCCGGCGGTACCACCATCCCGGTGCCTTTGGGTAACTAAAGGCATCGGGGTTGCGGTGCCACCGGCTTGGGCCCGCAATCGCTGCTCGCAGCTATATTTATTATTATTATTTATACGACTATTTGGGCACTTTTGGGGCCCTTAACATGCTCAAAAACTCTTGAAACTTTGCACACGGGTCAGAATCCGCGGCCATCAGGGCCGGGCTGAAGATGGTACCCGGGCGTGGCAGGGGGGCTAGACAGCGCCCCCTGGAACGGGGTCCGAAAACTTGGTCCATAAATCAAACACGCTTGCATGTAATAATATGAAACTCGGTGCACATATAGATCTCATCGTTCATATATACCTCAAACTATTACTTTTTACCCCAGCCCAACAGGAAGTCGGTTATTTAGGGTTGTTCATAAAACACTCGCAATGGAATTTGAAGTACTCCTCCTAGAGAATTCAAACACACGGCACGAAACTCGGTCAGCATGAAGTCAAGGCATTGAGGATGAAAGTTTGCGAGGGGATTTTTGATATCTCGAACGGTTTGTCCGTGGCGAGGAAACGAAATCATGGCGAGAAACGTGAAACAGGAAGTGTGTTATAACTTCAGCATACATTAACTGATCTTGATGAAACTTCAGCAGTGTGCTCGCTGTAAGAGGACGATCACATGGATGTGACTATTGTGAGTAAAAGTTATAGCGCCACCAACTGGCAGCAGGAAGTGTGTCACTTTCAAAATGCTTTGAAATCACCCTTTTATTTTTACCCGATTTGCTTCAAACTTCATCTGTATAATGTAAACATACGGCAGATGTAGACCTGTGAATGGATTCTTGATATCTTTGATACTGTTGCCGTGGCAACGCATCAAAATTTACCCTTCTTTTAGGATGCTTTTAGGATGCTTTTGAGACCCTTAGCATGCTTCAAATTGCATGAAACTCCACAGACACATAACATTTATTAGCCAGTAGACATGTGCAAAGTTGCAGAAACGGGCGTGGTGAGGGCTCAGTAGCGCCACCTTTTGACAAAAGTGGGGTGGTTAGTTTTAACTAGAGTTACAAAAATTGGTATGTATATTGTACTCCTCGAGCCGGACAACTTTCTAATTGACACTTATTAGCTAGGACCCACAGAAAGTCAGATATTTTTGTTTGAATATGGCCACTCTGAGCCTACATGTCTCTGTGTCTCTGTGTCTTTGGCTGGCTGGCTGGCTGTCTGTGTGTGTGTGTGTGTGTGTGTTTGCAGGGGGAGGGGGCTTAACCATTTCACTGCTGTGTGTATGACCTGCATAAAGAAAATACATTTCTCAAGCCTGGTATTTTTTAATTAAGTTTTTATTTTTATTTTTTATAAGTAAAGGCATATAACCAGTTTAATTGTAGTGAATTGACAATAGTTTTATATAATTAGTTTATTAATCAGATTAACTTGGTCAATAAACTTGGTCTGAAAATTTGGTCCATAAATCAAACACACTTGCATGTAATAATATGAAACTTGGTACACATATAGATCTCATCGTTTCATATATACTTCACACTCTTACTTTTTACCCCAGCCCAACAGGAAGTTGGCTATTTAGGGTTGTGTTTAAAACACATGCAATGGAATTTAAATTATTGCTCCTAGAGCACTGAACCAAATTCGCCGAAACTCGATCAGCGTGAAGTCAAGACATTAAGGATGAAAAAGTGCCACGGGATTTTTGATATCTCGAACGGTTTGGCCGTGGCGAGGAAACGAAATTATGGCGAGAAACATGAAACAGGATGTGTGTTATAACTTCAGCATACATTAACTGATCTTGATGAAACTTCAGCAGTGTTTTCGCTGTAAGAGACCGATCACATGGATGTGACTATTGTGAGTCAAAGTTATAGCGCCAACAACTGGCAGCAGGAAGTGTGTCACTTTCAAAATGCTTTGAAATCACTCTCTTATTTTTAACCGATTTGCTTCAAACTTCATCTGTATAATGTAAATACACGGCAGATGTAGACCTGTGAATGAATTTTTGATATCTTTGATACTGTTGCCGTGGCAAAGAAACAAACTTTAACATTCTTTTTTGATGCTTTTGGGACTCTTAGCATGCTTGAAATTGCTTGAAACTCAACAGATACATCACATTTATTAGCCAGTAGACATGTGCAACTATGGCAAAAGATTAAAGTAATGTCAAAAAAGTAAACACTAAAAGCCTCATATCTTCTAAAAATGTAATTATACATCATTTGTTTCTAAATTAAATTATACAAATATTATAACTTCCCCAATTTTTCCTTTTTTTCATTTAAGAATTATGTTTACGTTCAAAAACAGTCAGAATTGTTGTAAAATTCAGAAAAAAATAATAATCTGAGTCATACGTAGTGCTATACTGCCCTCTTGTGTTCAATATCAGGTAGGCCTATTGTGTATTCCCACCGGTTAATCAACGTGTGACTCCGCTGGGACTTGGGAGCTTTTAAATCGCTTACTTAAAACCGAAAGTCAAAATACGGATGTCCGCACAAGACATTAATGGTGTGGAGTAGAGCGAGCATTTTAAATAAATTCCTATTAAGTAGGATTGAACTACACAGAAAGAATGTTCACTCTGTTCTGCTGGTTCCTCGCTGGTGGATCATATGATTACTTTGTCATAATCTATGACAAAAATGCTATTATAAACTATATTAATAATAGATAATACACATTGCTCTTATTTTTAAAAAATACATTCATGAAAAACAAGATAACAAAAATCATAAAAAGATATAGCCATGGCTGCTATAAATGTTTGAAATGCATAGGACAGATGTTTAATGACGCAGCAACATATAATTGAAAGGCAATTAATAATCTGTCATTACGTCACTGCATTATGATATTACGGCTCTAATACGGTGCAGCACAAAGCACTTATGTGCATCCCGAGCGGAGAATGATGTGCTTGAAGCCACATGAAGTTACAGCGCATTGAGTCCGTATTGAAAAGTTCAAAGCACAAAGGAAATACATATTTATGAACAGTGTATTATACATTATCTATCTATGCAATAGTTTATTGAGCCTTTTCTTTTAAAGGTTTTAAATTTCAGTTACTGTGTGCGTGAAGAACAATTATAGTGCTCTGACTCTAGTGTTGTGATCTAACCGACAGCGTCTGACACCCGGTAGAAAGTAACACGATTAAGTTACAGCAATAAAGTCCAGCAAGAAAAAGTTTCTTCATTCGAAAATATAGACCTTTAGACCTTTATCTTAAAGACCCAGTATAATAGGATTAACATTGAATCATCTTGAAGATCGTTTCATCATTGACTGTAACCGAATGCGACGTGCTGTTTGAATGCTGATTGGAGAATGACTGACAGGCGCAGAGAGGGAAAAGTTTACGTGTTCTTGAATTTAATGACTTAAATATTAATTTCTATATCACATAATAGCTTCAGAACACTTATAATACAGTACACAAAAACTTAATGGTACTTTAGAAAGTTTTTGTGCCTTTGTGCCTTACATAGAATAGTATATGCACAATATAGAATTTGAATCAGCCTCGTCAAAGATGGCAGTGTCAGAGCCGATACCGATCCTGAGTATCTAACCGGCACACTTCTTTTCAACAGTCAAATTGAAATTGAAATTGCTTGAAACTCAACAGATACATCACATTTATTAGCCAGTAGACGTGCAAAGTTTCAGAAACGGGCATGGTGCAAGGACTAAATAGCGCCACCTTTTGACAAAAGTGGGGTTGTTAGTTTTATCTACAGTTACAAAAATCGGTATACATTTTACTCCTCAAGCCGGACAACTTTCTATACATAGTCATTAGCTCGGACCAAGAGGAAGTCCGATATTTTGGTTTGAATATGGTGAGCCTCTCTCTGAGCCTACGTCCCTGTATGGCAAGCCCTTTAAACATTTAAAAGCTAAGTTTGCCTATCCGGAATTAACATTGTAGATATCAACAACGTCTTTCTGTCTAGTCGTAATTACATTTTGGATAGTTTGTATTATCATTTAAGATATCTGTAACATAATTTTGACTAGTCGAAATGACAGAGTATGGCAAGCCGTTTTAACATTTAATCATGAAAGGGCCAAAGCCTTCGGCACCGCCACCCGGGTGCCTTTAGGTAACTAAAGGAACCGGGGTTGCGGTGCCACCGGCTTGGGCCCGCCATCGCTGCTCGCAGCTATATTTTATTATTCTTCTTCTTTATTATTTTTCTGCTACCTTTTGGGCATTTTTGGGGCCCTTAACATGCTCAAAAACTCTTGAAACTTTGCACACGGGTCAGAACCCGCGGCCATCAGAGCCGGGCTGAAGCTGGTACCCGGGCGTAGTAGGGCGGCTCGTCAGCGCCCCCTGGAACGGGGTCCGAACACTTGGTCCATAACTCAAACACGCTTGTATGTAATAATATGAAACTCGGTACACATGTTGATCTCATCGTTTTATCTATACCTCGCGCTCTTACTTTTTACCCCAGCCCAACAGGAAGTCGGCTATTGAGGTTTGTTTGTAAAACGCTCGCAATGGAATGTCAAATACTCCTCCTAGAGCTTTGATCCAAATTCGACGAAACTCGGTCAACGTGAAGTCAAGACATTGAGGATGAAAGTTTGCGAGGGGATTTTTGATATCTCGAATGGTTTGGCCGTGGCGAGGAAACGAAATCATGCCGAGAAACGTGAAACAGGAAGTGTGTTATAACTTCAGCATACATTAACTGATCTTGATGAAACTTCAGCAGTGTGTTCGCTGTAAGAGGACGATCACATGGATGTGACTATTGTGAGTCAAAGTCATAGCGCCACCAACTGGCAGCAGGAAGTGTGTCACTTTCAAAATGCTTTGATATCACCCTTTAATTTTTACCCGATTTGCTTCAAACTTCATATGTATAATGTAAACATACGGCAGATGTAGACCTGTGAATGGATTCTTGATATCTTTGAAACTGTTGCCGTGGCGACTAGTGTTAATTTCGTTAACGAAAACTAAACGAAAATATTTTCGTCAACGCACATTTTTCACCGAACGAAAACTAGACGAGACGAGACTAAAATCCCCACTAATAAACAATAACTGGGACTAAATCAGAAATAATTTTCGTAGACTAATAAAGACGAGACGAAAATGCAGTTCGGTAAATAAAGACTGGGCTAAAATCTATGGACATTTTAGTTCACGAACAAAGACGAGACGAAAATTACATATTATTATATGATATGGTTTTGTCAAATCCTGTCTCCTTCTCCGCCTCCTCCGCGTCAGCTCTTCCGCCACACACACCCACGTTCAAACCTGGAGCAGGCGGGCACAGTCAGAGTAGCCGACACAACACATTGAGCAGACGGGAGCTGGATTCACGGTGAGGCGGCGGCGACAGGTTAAAAGTAAAACATGCTTTGCACGGGGCTCGGGAGAAAGAAGAGACGTGATATATGGACACATTTTGTTACAATGATAAACTAACTAATGATGGCTAACTTTCATAGCATTTAGTATCCAGGCTGGCTATGTTGCGTTAGCTTCTTAGCACGTAGCGACCGTAGCCACTTGTTGATAGAATTGTATGTGAAGTTAAATTTATGCTAACTTAGATATGTTATACTGGCCGGGCAACTAGGGTTTCAGTTAAATTTGATTAAAGCAGACAGACGTTTTAAAAAGATTAGTTATTTCATACAAGATTTCATACGTTCTAGCAATCTATGCCTTGTTTCACCTTAAATACTGTACCTTTATATACCATGTGAACTAGCTGGCAGGAAAGCACTTTTGTTGTATCAGTTGGAGGTTTTTTTTTTTTTCACAACATTGACCTCAAATCTATTTATTTTATTATTCTATGTGAACTAGCTTTAAACAGCCAGCACTTGTGTTAAGTTCATAATACACTTTATTTTATTTATTTGTTTCCTTTGTCAGGTGTATTTTATTTGTTTTAATGCAAGCATTTGTGTTTGTGTCTTTGAACCTTAACAATGTTCAAAATAAATATGCAAATATTGTCAGAACATCTTCCATGTCTGCATGTGTTCCTTAAAATTGTGTTTTTTTTTATCAAAAAGATGAGAGAAAATGTTGAAATGTGAAATAATTTTAGGAAATGTTAAATATTATCTGCTGACAAAAAAGTAAAAGGTTAAAATGATGTCCTGACTAAAACTAGACTAAAATGTTGACAGTTTTTTTTTTTGACTAAAACTAAACGAATAAAATTATGTTTTCTTGGACTAAAATAAAGACTAAAATGCTCGACTTATAGTCGACTAAAACTAGACTAAATAAAAATGGGATGATGTCGACTAAATGTGATAAAAACTAATAAGCGATGCTGAAACTGGACTAAAACTGAAACTAAATTTAAAAATGGCTGGTAAAATTAACACTAGTGGCGACGCATCAAACTTTACCCTTCTTTTAGGATGCTTTTAGGATGCTTTTGAGACCCTTAGCATGCTTCAAAATGCATGAAACTCGACAGACACATCACATTTATTAGCCAGTAGACATGTGCAAAGTTTCAGAAACGGGCGTGGTGAGGGCTCAGTAGCGCCACCTTTTGACAAAAGTGGGGTTGTTAGTTTTAACTAGAGTTACAAAAATTGGTATGTATATTGTACTCCTCGAGCCGGACAACTTTCTAATTTACACTTATTAGCTAGGACCCACAGAAACTCAGATATTTTTGTTTGAATATGGTCACTCTGAGCCTACATGTCTCTGTGTCTTTGGCTGTCTTTGGCCTGCTGTGTGTGTGTGTGTGCCTGTGTGTGTGTGTGTGTGTGCAGGGGGAGGGGGCTTAACCATTTCACTGCTGTGTGTATGACCTGCATAAAGAAAATACATTTCTCAAGCCTGGTATTTTTTAAATAAGTTTTTATTTTTATTTTTTATAAGTAAAGACATATAACTAGTTTAATTGTAGTGCATTGACAATAGTTTTATATAATTAGTTTATTAATCAGATTAACTTGGTCAATAAACTTGGTCTGAAAATTTGTTCCATAAATCAAACACACTTGCATGTAATAATATGAAACTTGGTACACATATAGATCTCATCGTTTCATATATAGCCTACTTCACACTCTTACTTTTTACCCCAGCCCAACAGGAAGACGGCTATTTAGGGTTGTGTTTAAAACACATGCAATGGAATTTAAAGTATTGCTCCTAGAGCACTGAACCAAATTCGACAAAACTCGATCAGCGTGAAGTCAAGACATTAAGGATGAAAAGGTGCCAAGGGATTTTTTATATCTCGAACGGTTTGGCCGTGGCGAGGAAACGAAATTATGGCGAGAAACATGAAACAGGATGTGTGTTATAACTTCAGCATACATTAACTGATCTTGATGAAACTTCAGCAGTGTTTTCGCTGTAAGAGACCGATCACATGGATGTGTCTATTGTGAGTCAAAATTATAGCGCCACCAACTGGCAGCAGGAAGTGTGTCACTTTCAAAATGCTTTGAAACCACTCTCTTATTTTTAACCGATTTGCTTCAAACTTCATCTGTATAATGTAAATACACGGCAGATGTAGACCTGTGAATGAATTTTTGATATCTTTGATACTGTTGCCGTGGCAACGAATCAAACTTTAACATTCTTTTTTGATGCTTTTGGGACTCTTAGCATGCTTGAAATTGCTTGAAACTCAACAGATACATCACATTTATTAGCCAGTAGACATGTGCAACTATGGCAAAAGATTAAAGTAATGTCAAAAAAGTAAACACTAAAAGCCTCATATCTTCTAAAAATGTAATTATACATCATTTGTTTCTAAATTAAATTATACAAATATTATAACTTCCCCAATTTTTCCTTTTTTTCATTTAAGAATTATGTTTACGTTCAAAAACAGCCAGAATTGTTGTAAAATTCATAAAAAAATAATAATCTGAGTCATACGTAGTGCTATACTGCCCTCTTGTGTTCAATATCAGGTAGGCCTATTGTGTATATTCCCACCGGTTAATCAACGTGTGACTCCGCTGGGACTTGGGAGCTTTTAAATCGCTTACTTAAAACCGAAAGTCGAAATACGGATGTCCGCACAAGACATTAATGGTGTGGAGTAGAGCGAGCATTTTAAATAAATTCCTATTAAGTAGGATTGAACTAAACAGAAAGAATGTTCACTCTGTTCTGCTGGTTCCTCGCTGGTGGATCATATGATTACTTTGTCATAATCTATGACAAAAATGCTATTATAAACCATATTAATAATAGATAATACACATTGCTCTTATTTTTGAAAAATACATTCATGAAAAACAAGATAACAAAAATCATAAAAAAATATAGCCATGGCTGCTATAAATGTTTGAAATGCATAGGACAGATGTTTAATGACGCAGCAACATATAATTGAAAGGCAATTAATAATCTGTCATTACGTCACTGCATTATGATATTACGGCTCCAATACGGTGCAGCACAAAGCACTTATGTGCATCCCGAGCGGAGAATGATGTGCTTGAAGCCACATGAAGTTACAGCGCAGTGAGTCCGTATTGAAAAGTTCAAAGCACAAAGGAAATACATATTTATGAACAGTGTATTATACATTATCTATCTATGCAATAGTTTATTGAGCCTTTTCTTTTAAAGGTTTTAAATTTCAGTTACTGTGTGCGTGAAGAACAATTATAGTGCTCTGACTCTAGTGTTGTGATCTAACCGACAGCGTCCGACACCCGGTAGAAAGTAACACGGTTAAGTTACAGCAATAAAGTCCAGCAAGAAAAAGTTTCTTCATTCGAAAATATAGACCTTTAGACCTTTATCTTAAAGATCCAGTATAATAGGATTAACATTCAATCATCTTGAAGATCGTTTCATCATTGACTGTAACCGAATGTGACGTGCTGTTTGAATGCTGAATGGAGAATGACTGACAGGCGCAGAGAGGGAAAAGTTTGTGTTCTTGAATTTAATGACTTAAATATTAATTTCTATATCACATAATAGCTTCAGAACACTAATAATACAGTACACAAAAACTTTATGGTACTTTAGAAAGTTTTTGTGCCTTTGTGCCTAACATAGAATAGTATATATGCACAATATAGAATTTGAATCAGCCTCGTCAAAGATGGCAGTGTCAGAGCCGATACCGATCCTGAGTATCTAATCGGCGCACTTCTTTTCAACAGTCAAATTGAAATTGAAATTGCTTGAAACTCAACAGATACATCACATTTATTAGCCAGTAGACATGTGCAAAGTTTCAGAAAGGGGCATAGTGCAAGGACTAAATAGCGCCACCTTTTGACAAAAGTGGGGTTGTTAGTTTTATCTACAGTTACAAAAATCGCTATATACATTGTACTCCTCAAGCCGGACAACTTTCTAATACATAGTCATTAGCTCGGACCAAGAGGAAGTCAGATATTTTGGTTTGAATATGGTGAGCCTCTCTCTGAGCCTACGTCCCTGTATGGCAAGCCCTTTTAACATTTAAAAGCTAAGTTTGCCTGTCCGGAATTAACATTGTAGATATCAACAACGTCTTTCTGTCTATTCCTAATTACATTTTGGATAGTTTGTATTATCATTTAAGATATCTGTAACATAATTGTGACTAGTCGAAATGACAGAGTATGGCAAGCCGTTTTAACATTTAATCATAAAAGGGCCAAAGCCTTCGGCACCGCCACCCGGGTGCATTTAGGTAACTAAAGGAACCGGGGTGGCGGTGCCACCGGCTTGGGCCCGCCATCGCTGCTCGCAGCTATATTTAGGGCCCAAGCCCTGAAAGGGCGAAGGCCCTATTGTTTTCCTAAGGATTATTTATTATTAGGGCCCAAGCCCTGAAAGGGCGAAGGCCCTATTGTTTTCCTAAGGATTATTTATTATTATTATTTTGTAACCTTTTGGGCATTTTTGGGGCCCTTAACGTGCTCGAAAACTCTTGAAACTTTGCACATGGGTCAGAACCCGCGGCCATCAGAGCCGGGCTGAACCTGGTACCCGGGCGTGGCAGGGCGGCTCGTCAGCGCCCCCTGGAACGGGGTCCGAACACTTGGTCCATAACTCAAACACGTTTGTATATAATAATATGAAACTCGGTGCACATGTTGATCTCATAGTTTCATCTATACCTCGCGCTTTTACTTTTTACCCCAGCCCAACAGGAAGTCGGCTATTGAGGTTTGTTTGTAAAACGCTCGCAATGGAATGTTAAATACTCCTCCTAGAGCTTTGATCCAAATTCGACAAAACTCGGTCAGCATGAAGTCAAGACATTGAGGATGAAAGTTTGCGAGGGGATTTTTGATATCTCGAACGGTTTGGCCGTGGCGAGGAAACGAAATCATGACGAGAAACGTGAACCAGGAAGTGTGTTATAACTTCAGCATACATTAACTGATCTTGATGAAACTTCAGCAGTGTGTTCGCTGTAAGAGGACGATCACATGGATGTGACTATTGTGAGTCAAAGTTATAGCGCCACCAACTGGCAGCAGGAAGTGTGTCACTTTCAAAATGCTTTGATATCACCCTTTTATTTTTACCCGATTTGCTTCAAACGTCATCTGTATAATGTAAACATACGGCAGATGTAGACCTGTGAATGGATTCTTGATATCTTTGAAACTGTTGCCGTGGCGACGCATCAAACGTTACCATTCTTTTAGGATGCTTTTGAGACCCTTAGCATGCTTGAAATTGCATGAAACTCGACAGACACATCACATTTATTAGCCAGTAGACACATGCAAAGTTTCAGAAACGGGCGTGGTGAGGGCTCAGTAGCGCCACCTTTTGACAAAAGTGGGGTTGTTAGTTTTATCTACAGTTACAAAAATCGGTATGTATATTGTACTCCTCGAGCCGGACAACTTTCTAATTGACACTCATTAGCTAGGACCCACAGAAAGTCAGATATGTTTGTTTGAATGTGGTCTTGCTCAATCTGAGCCTACATGTCTTTGCCTGTCTGTGCATGTGTGTGTGTTTGTAGGGGGAGGGGTCTTAACCATTTCACTCCTGTGTGTATGGCCTGCATAAAAAATAAATGCCTTAAGCCTGGTATTTTTTTAAATAAGTTTTTTATTTTTTATAAGTAAAGGCATATAACCAGTTTAATTGTAGTGCATTAATAGTTTTATATAATTAGTTTATTAATTAAATTAACTTGGTCCATAAACTTGATCTGAAAATTTGGTCCATAAATCAAACACACTTGCATGTAATAATATGACTTGAGTGTTTATCACATCATGTTTTCAGTTTGAATATAAAATATATAAATTATGTAAAAAAAAATAAAGTTGATCCAGCTGGAGCGCAGGCTGAGAATAGCGCTGTCATGACTGGATCAGAGATCATCAGTCATGCCCTCTCATACCTTACGCACACCACGCCCACTTACATCAGATCACATCAACATGTCAGCCGGAGGGATAACGAGGGTCGTCGTCGCTTTTGGATTCAAGAATTTCTTACAACAAGATGGCAAAAGAACAGCGCTTTGCAAGACATGCAACGTTAAGATCGCGGACAGTCAACCTCCAATTTCGTCCGTCATTTGAAGAGCCATATTCTGCCCAGTAAGTGCTTGTCAATTTGTTAATGTTATCTGGTTAGCTCGTTCGTAGTTAGCTAGCTAATGTAAGTTAAAGGAGAACTCCGGCGCAAAATTACACATTGTTACCTAGTCAACCGTTATCTGAGATTTGTTTTCATGACTGCCGAATGTAAATAGTTTTATCTATAAAAACAGTTTAGCCTATAAGTGACGTCCGACATTCTGCATATTGTGTTATTTTGTTAAGCCCCACTAAAGGCATAAAAAACTGTAAAGCAGAATCAAGTTTTCACACTATATTCCAAGACTTCTAAAGTCATTCAATAGCTTAATGTGTGGTAAAATTAATATTTTAGTCTCTAAGTTAAAGTTAACGGAAAGTCATCTCGCCTCAGTCATTCTCCATGCATCAGCATTAGCGCGTCGCGTTCGGTTGCGACAGTAACACGACGACACTCTCTTCAAGATCAATGTTCCCAATATTATACTTTATTTGTAGATAAGGCATAAAGGTCTATGATTTGCATAAAATGACTATCTTGCTGGAGTGGAGTTTATTGCCCTTTAGAATACACTAAGCATTAGTGCTGCACGATTAATTATATCGCAGTCGTAATAGCGATCTCAAACCTATGCAATTATATAACGCAAAATGCCGCGATTTTATATGAAATAAACAAAGTAGGGCTATTAGCGCAGCATCTCTTCTTTTTTGTCATCCTTTGACTAGTGTTACAAGATCCCCCTCTTATTGGTTCAAATGCCTTTTCGCATTTTGCACGACAAGAAGTGAAAAGCTGCCTGTGAGTGCCCTAGATTAGAATAGATGAGACTCGCATAATGCGCATGCACTGACCGTGTGCCAGCCCAGAATAAACAGTTCTCTTTCGAGCTTGAACGAACAATAACACACACAATTATGCCAAAATGTCGTTTTGTCGAGTATCTTCATAACGTAAGAAAAGTCTTAAGGACGAAAAGAGTTGTGCTATGAGGCGCATGTGAGATCCGCGTCTCGGCAACGGGTGCTCTTAAAGGGCCAGCAGCGAATAAAGCGTTCTGTCAGTCAAGTTAAAAGAACAAAGGGAAATTAGAAAATTACTCACTGATCTTGACTAAAGAACTTTTGTAGCTTTAATAAGGATTATTCTATATATAATTTATAATTCATGCAGCACATACTGTTTGATAACTTTATTCAATTTCTGTATCCTACCTGTTAAGACAGGAAGGGCACAGGTAAATATGGTTTTTATTATGGGTTTATGTGGGGATTGTTTGAAGTTCACTTAATTTAAAATTTGTTAAATTTTTTTTTTAGCCTAATAATTTTTTTTAAAAAGTTGATAGCTTTCACTGTAATGATGGTTTGGTTGATGGTTTATTGATCATTATAGGTGTTATCAATCATTTAGTTGTTGTCTGTAGTTTGAGTTGAGAAATAAACATTAATACACAGAATGATCACTAATCTGTGTGTGCATTTTACTTTAGAACCAAGCAAGTTGGACTCATGAAACCATTTTATTATATCGGAATCGCATATCACAATTGCAATATTGACCTCAGTAATTGCAATGGCAATATGACATTTTCCCCAAATCGTCCAGCCCTACTAAGCATATTATAGATATAATCCCTTCGCTATGTTCTTTTCAATGTGAAGCATTGCTTGCTGTGACTTGGTGTTGCTTCAAGTGCATCATTCTGCACACGGGATGCGCATGATCGATTATAATACTTTGGGGAGACAAGGCCCCCCCACCGGGGAAATGGGCCTGCCCCCACAGCTTGGAAAAATCCTAGAGGAAACACTGCACACACACACTCAGTTCAATCGCACCTCCCTCCCCCTCCTCTCTCTCTCTCTCTCTCTCTCTCTCTCTCACACACACACACACACACACTTTCTGCGAGGCAGCGGCTTCAGAAGTCCACGCGCTCAGAGGGAACTTCAACACACACTTCGACGTGCGCGCCTCTCTCTCTCTAGTGCGCATACACACACTCCAGCTTGAGAGAGAGAGAGAGAGAGAGAGAGGCGCGCGCGTCGAAGTGTGTGTTTGTGTTAAAGTTTCCTCTGAGCTCGTGCACTTCTGAAGCCGCTGCCGCGCAGCGAAATAAGAAAATACCACGCAGAGGACTGACGCGAAATGTGTGGAAATCCATTTGATTGTAGTTTAATTGAGAAATAAATTCAGTGCTCTGGTCAACCGCTATAGAGTGAAAACTGATTAAAGTGGTGGAAATAATGGTTGATGGACATAGAACAGTAACAATTAAACACCCATGCGTGAAGTCAAAATACATCATTAGTTTAAATCGATGATTGTGTGTGTGTGTGTGGGGCGGGTAGGTATGATTACTATTAAAGAGTTTGCATATTTACTTTTCTTGAAAATATTTAGCTATTAGATCTATTTAAATGCTTCAGTTTGTTTTCATATTATAATAATATATTATGTGCACAAATTGAAGCATTTAAACTGATGTATAATATCACTTCAAATACTTCAATTCGTTTTTTATATTATATTAGGCCTCTTTTGTATTATATTATGAGCCTGAATAAAGAATCTAACAAAGGTATTGTTTAGGTTATATTAGGCCTATATTTTATTATATTTTAAGGCTAAATAAAGAACCTCACAAGGGTTGTTTAGGGCTCATTGCCAATAAAAGTTTAAAACCCCTTGCTAAAGAAAATATTGGAAATTCATAAGCAACAAACAACCATTTAACTTTGATGGTTTAATGCTTCCTGTACACAATTCATTGACTGTACAAAAACACTTTATGGTTTTCCCAAACCATCTGTGTAACAGCTTTCTTTTCTTTCTTACTATATTCTTTTATTGTAAAGAATTGAACTGTCCTGCAAAAGATTTTGTAAATTATTTTTCATAGTATTTATTGGTAAAGACTGTACAGTTAACAGCACTGGAAAAAAATATCAGAGAACCTAAAATGTGCTTCATCTAGTGACTTCTTAATTAACTGCTTGTTTTTCACAAATATGATTTAATATCAATACGTTACATTAAGGGTCAAATAAAATGTAAATGGCACATTCAAGTTAAAAGTTACAACTGAATGTTGAAAACATTGTGTTTCTACATATGATGTGCAGGTCAGGTATAAAGAATATTTTTGCTCAGGTGGTGAAAAAATAGAAAAAATTGCACACACTTCATATGAATTTTCAGTGTTGTGTACTTATGTAATGTGTCCGTTAAATCCATGAATGTCTGTAGGGTGTCTCATTTTTCATTTTAGGTTTCAGAAGGTTGCTCACGCATACATTTTGGTTTTATGTGTCCTCGATGCGCACTTTTGCAGAGCCCACACTGTTGCAAGCTCTACGGCACACTTCTTTTCGACAGTCAAAGCAGTGTTACGTTTGTGCACAATAACCCTAAAGGCACCAGGGTGGCGGTGCCACCGGCTATATATATATATATATATATATATAAATATAGCTGCGAGCAGCGATGAAGGGCCAAAGGCGGTGGTACCACCACCTCGGAGCCTTTAGGTAACTAAAGGCACCGGGGTTGCGGTGCCACCGGCTTGGGCCCGCCATCGCTGCTCGCAGCTATATTTATTATTTTGTAACCTTTTGGGCATTTTTGGGGCCCTTAACGTGCTCGAAAACTCTTGAAACTTTGCACATGGGTCAGAACCCGCGGCCATCAGAGCCGGGCTGAAGCTGGTACCCGGGCGTGGCAGGGCGGCTCGTCAGCGCCCCCTGGAACGGGGTCCGAACACTTGGTCCATAACTCAAACACGTTTGTATATAATAATATGAAACTCGGTGCACATGTTGATCTCATAGTTTCATCTATACCTCGCGCTTTTACTTTTTACCCCAGCCCAACAGGAAGTCGGCTATTGAGGTTTGTTTGTAAAACGCTCGCAATGGAATGTTAAATACTCCTCCTAGAGCTTTGATCCAAATTCGACAAAACTCGGTCAGCATGAAGTCAAGACATTGAGGATGAAAGTTTGCGAGGGGATTTTTGATATCTCGAACGGTTTGGCCGTGGCGAGGAAACGAAATCATGACGAGAAACGTGAACCAGGAAGTGTGTTATAACTTCAGCATACATTAACTGATCTTGATGAAACTTCAGCAGTGTGTTCGCTGTAAGAGGACGATCACATGGATGTGACTATTGTGAGTCAAAGTTATAGCGCCACCAACTGGCAGCAGGAAGTGTGTCACTTTCAAAATGCTTTGATATCACCCTTTTATTTTTACCCGATTTGCTTCAAACGTCATCTGTATAATGTAAACATACAGCAGATGTAGACCTGTGAATGGATTCTTTATATCTTTGAAACTGTTGCCGTGGCGACGCATCAAACTTTACCATTCTTTTAGGATGCTTTTGAGACCCTTAGCATGCTTGAAATTGCATGAAACTCGACAGACACATCACATTTATTAGCCAGTAGACACGTGCAAAGTTTCAGAAACGGGCGTGGTGAGGGCTCAGTAGCGCCACCTTTTGACAAAAGTGGGGTTGTTAGTTTTATCTACAGTTACAAAAATCGGTATGTATATTGTACTCCTCGAGCCGGACAACTTTCTAATTGACACTCATTAGCTAGGACCCACAGAAAGTCAGATATGTTTGTTTGAATGTGGTCTTGCTCAATCTGAGCCTGCTGTCTTTGCCTGTCTGTGTATGTGTGTGTGTTTGTAGGGGGAGGGGTCTTAACCATTTCACTCCTGTGTGTATGGCCTGCATAAAAAATAAATGCCTTAAGCCTGGTATTTTTTTAAATAAGTTTTTTATTTTTTATAAGTAAAGGCATATAACCAGTTTAATTGTAGTGCATTAATAGTTTTATATAATTAGTTTATTAATTAAATTAACTTGGTCCATAAACTTGATCTGAAAATTTGGTCCATAAATCAAACACACTTGCATGTAATAATATGACTTGAGTGTTAATCACATCATGTTTTCAGTTTGAATATAAAATATATAAATTATGTAAAAAAAATAAAGTTGATCCAGCTGGAGCGCAGGCTGAGAATAGCGCTGTCATGACTGGATCAGAGATCATCAGTCATGCCCTCTCATACCTTACGCACACCACGCCCACTTACATCAGATCACATCAACATGTCAGCCGGAGGGATACCGAGGGTCGCTTTTGGATTCAAGAATTTCTTACAACAAGATGGCAAAAGAACAGCGCTTTGCAAGACATGCAACGTTAAGATCGCGGACAGTCAGATGACAACCTCCAATTTCGTCCGTCATTTGAAGAGCCATTCTGCCCGTAAGTGCTTGTCAATTTGTTAATGTTATCTGGTTAGCTCGTTCGTAGTTAGCTAGCTAATGTAAGTTAAAGGAGAACTCCGGCGCAAAATTACACATTGTTACCTAGTCAACCGTTATCTGAGATTTGTTTTCATGACTGCCGAATGTAAATAGTTTTATCTATAAAAACAGTTTAGCCTATAAGTGACGTCCGACATTCTGCATATTGTGTTATTTTGTTAAGCCCCACTAAAGGCATAAAAAACTGTAAAGCACAATCAAGTTTTCACACTATATTCCAAGACTTCTAAAGTCATTCAATAGCTTAATGTGTGGTAAAATTAATATTTTAGTCTCTAAGTTAAAGTTAACGGAAAGTCATCTCGCCTCAGTCATTCTCCATGCATCAGCATTAGCGCGTCGCGTTCGGTTGCGACAGTAACACGACGACACTCTCTTCAAGATCAATGTTCCCAATATTATACTTTATTTGTAGATAAGGCATAAAGGTCTATGATTTGCATAAAATGACTATCTTGCTGGAGTGGAGTTTATTGCCCTTTAGAATACACTAAGCATTAGTGCTGCACGATTAATTATATCGCAGTCGTAATAGCGATCTCAAACCTATGCAATTATATAACGCAAAATGCCGCGATTTTATATGAAATAAACAAAGTAGGGCTATTAGCGCAGCATCTCTTCTTTTTTGTCATCCTTTGACTAGTGTTACAAGATCCCCCTCTTATTGGTTCAAATGCCTTTTCGCATTTTGCACGACAAGAAGTGAAAAGCTGCCTGTGAGTGCCCTAGATTAGAATAGATGAGACTCGCATAATGCGCATGCACTGACCGTATGCCAGCCC
This sequence comes from Pimephales promelas, assembly GCF_988280905.1. Lineage (NCBI taxonomy): Eukaryota > Metazoa > Chordata > Actinopteri > Cypriniformes > Leuciscidae > Pimephales > Pimephales promelas. Next base: position 14,110,835 of record NC_142772.1, on the reverse strand, counting down.
AGAATAAACAGTTCTCTTTCGAGCTTGAACGAACAATAGCACACACAATTATGCCAAAATGTGGTTTTGTCTAGTATCTTCATAACATAAGAAAAGTCTATGGATTAAAGGGTTGTGCTATGAGGCGCGTGTGAGATCCGCGTCTCGGCAACGGGTGCTCTTAAAGGGCCAGCAGCGAATAAAGCGTTCTTTCAGTAAAGTTAAAAGAACAAAGGGAAATTAGAAAATTACTCACTGATCTTGAGTAAATAACTTTTGTGGCTTTAATAAGGATTATTATATATATATAATTTATGATTCAGGCAGCGCAGACTGTTTGATAACTTTATTCAATTTCTGTACCTGTTAAGACAGGAAGGGCACAGGTAAATATGTTTTTTATTATGGGTTTATGTGGGGATTGTTTGAAGTTCACTTAATTTAAAAGCTGTTATATATTTTTTTTAAGCCTAATAATTTTTTAAAAAGTTGATGGCTTTCAATTGATGGAATCACTATAATGTTGGTTTGGTTGATGGTTTATTGATCATTATAGGTGTTATCAATCATTTATTGTTGTTGTTGTTGTTTTTAGTTTGAGTTGAGAAATAAACATTAATCTGTGTGTGCATTTTACTTTAGAACCAAGCAAGTTGGACTCATGAAACCATTTTATTATATCGGAGTCGCAAATCGCAATTGCTATATTGGCTCAATAATGGCAATATGACATTTTCCCAAATCGTGCAGCCCTACTAAGCATAGATTATAGATACCATCCCTTCGCTATGTTCTTTTCAATGTGAAGCGTTGCGTGCTGTGACTTGGTGTTGCTTCAAGTGCATCATTCTGCACACGGGATGCGCATGATTGCTTATAATACTTTGGGGAGACAAGGGGGCGTGGCCTAAGGGAATATCACTCGTGATGTTAAGTGATGTTACCCCGCCATCGCTGATACAACCTTTAGCAGTCATGTTTTTGCTTCTTGAGAGAGAGAGAAAGTGTGTGTGTGTGTGTGTGTGTGTGTGTGTGAGCAGTGGTGGTTCTAGGCGGGGGCCTGGGGGGGCCAGTGCCCCTGCGACAACAAGCTTGGACCCCCTTGTGGCCCCCCTAAATGTGGAGTCAGTGTGAAATATTTTTTTTATAGTGTGTCACGCATTGAGCATGACAGTCACTCGTTTCAGTCTTTTGTCTCACACTCCCGTCACACATTGTATTTCTCATGCGGAAAAACTATTAATAATATATTTAATATACGCAATTTCTCTGGCCGCGCCGCTCTCACGTGAGAATCAAGCGCGTCTCGCCTGGAGTTCAGCAGTCGACCCTGCTACGCATCAGCCAATCAAAAAAAGAGAAGTGCTACTTAATAGCCAATCAGAAAAGGGCACTATTGTATCTGGGTATGAATCTTTCCCGTAGCGTAAGCTAGCTTACGCAATGCTCGTTCCCTCATCTAGAGAGAACCGAGGTTACTTTAGGTAATCGATTCGTTTCCCATTTAATTAGTATCAGTCTGTAACTTAGACAACAGTTTTACAGCCTGTTCACTGACAACACCTGCTCAGAACAAGTAGTCTAGGCCTAGTCATCTTATTACACGAATCACGATGACTGACATATTGTCACATTATAAACATCTCTCTCTCCAAATAGGCTTAATAATTTTATTAGCACTAGATAAATTAAAGTGTATTGCATAGTCGATATTATAGGTCACTTTTAAAATCATGTCATATTTTATAATTATATCCTGGCCAAGGATGCATTAATTATTGCTTCTGTCTTTCAAAGATGTCAGGAAAAAAACAATTATAAAAAAGCTCATTCACCCTGAGAGGAAAGCCCCCTAAAAAGGCCAGTTTAGAGGATAATTTGCTGATCTTTTTGCAAAAAAAAAAAAAAAAAAACCCCACAAAAATCGTAGATTAATTTGTAAAAAATTATATATATATATATACATACTGTATATTCAATGTAAAAAAATAAAATGGAAATTCAAATACAGACTGATATATGTAATGCAAATGTAAAAATATAATGGAAATGCAAATTGTTGGATAATTATAAACATGGTATTTTGCTTATTTATGCATTCAGTGCAGTGCAGAAAATGATAAGGTCTAAATGTAACTGGCCCCTCTAACAGTACAACTGGCCCCAGCTTGGCCCCCCCAGTTGAAATGGTCTAGAACCGCCACTGTGTGTGTGTGAGAGAGAGAGAGAGAGAGAGAGAGAGAGAGAGAGAGAGGAGAAATGTAACAAAGTTTAATATTGTTTGTAAACTGTGTTTGAGAGAGAGGAAGGTGTTCAGAGAGTCTGTAGGATGTTAAGCTGTTATTTGTTTTATGGACTCAATGTTGAAAATTTAAAACATTTCAAACACACTGTTGGCAGAAGTGAAAAATAAATAATTTTATGAAGTTACAATTTTGTTTGATTCCATGGTGTATTTTACTGAACATGAGTATTTACAATGCAAATTATTGTAATTTACTGGCAAATACTTATCTTGTCTTTTCATTTTATTAAGATCAGATTCTGCATGTAAAATTAAAATAATAAGGTGACTTGACTTGCACTTGACTTAACCTACTACAAGACTTGACTTGACTTGACATAGCCTGTGACTTGACTTGACTTGCCCCCCCCCCCAAAAAAAATACTTGGGACTTACTTGAGACTTGACGGTTAAGACTTGAGACTTACTTGAGACTTGCGTGACCTGCGCCCATCTCTGCTCTAAGTTTTAAGACAGTTCAAATGGAAGTTGGGAATTATGTGTTGTTTGAATAAATCTCCTAGGAGAAATACATCAAATTACAACGCATGTGTTTACCAATCACCACCATACTCGGTGTGCATGAAGTCAAGACATTGAGGATGCTCAATTCCGGACGGATTTTTGATATCTCGAACGGTTTGGCCGTGGCGAGGAAAATAATTTTATGACTAAAAAAGGACACATAAAATGTGTTAACTTTGCTCGTTTTACCTACAGTTACAAAACATGCCACGTATATTGTTCTTGTCAAGCCGATCAACTTTCTAATTAACAGTAAGAAGCTCAGACCAAAAGAAAGTCAGATATTGCAGTTTGGATGTGTATCTTGTCTCTATCAGTGTCTGTATGGGGAAGAGGGAGGGAGGGGGGGTTGCTGGTGTCTGCGTTTATGTGTGTGTGTGTGTGTGTGGCTGACTGTAGATTTTTTCTGCAAGTCCTTATCTTTTTGCATAACAATTTTGTATTTTTTTAAATGACAAAATATGCATATAACCCTAATCTTTTAAATGTATAGTTTGCTTTAAATAAAAGTAAGATAAATTGGTAAACTACAAATTGGTAATTGAAGCTGAATGAATTTAAAATTAATGTGCTATATTTCAATACATTTGCTTTCATTAATATTGTAAAACACTAACCTCATTTATATGTGTGTGTGTGTGTGTGTGTTTGTATGTATATATATTTTGCAAAGCCCTCACTGATGCAAGCTCTTCTGCACACTTCTCTTCGACAGTCAATGCGGAGGTTAAGTTTTTGCACGTCGTGCAGAATAACCCTCTTTATATATATATATATATATATATATATATACTTAAAAAAGCGGGGGTTAAGTTTTTGCACGTCGTGCAGAATAACACTAAAGGCACCATACTTAAAAGTGGGGTTGTTAGTTTTATCTACAGTTACAAAAATCGGTATATACATTGTACTCCTCAAGCCTTACAACTTTCTAATACATAGTCATTAGCTTGGACCAAGAGGAAGTCAGATATTTTGGTCTGAATATGGTGAGCCTCTCTCTGAGCCTACGTCCCTGTATGGCAAGCCCTTTTAACATTTAAAAGCTAAGTTTGCCTGTCCGGAATTAACATTGTAGATATCAACAAAGTCTTTCTGTCTAGTCGTTACACTTTGGATAGTTTGTATTATCATTTAAGATATCTGTAACATAATTGTGACTAGTCGAAATGACAGAGTATGGCAAGCCGTTTTAACATTTAATCATGAAAGGGCTAAAGCCTGCGACACCGCCACCCCGGTGCCTTTAGGTAACTAAAGGAACGGGGTTGCGGTGCCACCGGCTTGGGCCCGCCATCGCTGCTCGCAGCTATATTTATTATTATTTTGCTACCTTTTGGGCACTTTTGGGGCCCTTAACGTGCTCGAAAACTCTTGAAACTTTGCACACGGGTCAGAACCCGCGGCCATCAGAGCCGGGCTGAAGCTGGTACCCGGGCGTGGCAGGGGGGCTCGTCAGCGCCCCCTGGAACGGGGTCCAAACACTCGGTCCATAACTCAAACACGCTTGCATGTAATAATATGAAACTCGGTACACATGTTGATCTCATCGTTTCATCTATACCTCGCGCTCTTACTTTTTACCCCAGCCCAACAGGAAGTCGGCTATTGAGGTTTGTTTGTAAAACGCTCGCAATGGTATTTGAAATACTCCTCCTAGAGCTTTGATCCACATTCGACGAAACTCGGTCAGCGTGAAGTCAAGACATTGAGGATGAAAGTTTGCGAGGGGATTTTTGATATCTCGAACGGTTTGTCCGTGGCGAGGAAACGAAATCATGGCGAGAAACGTGAAACAGGAAGTGTGTTATAACTTCAGCATACATTAACTGATCTTGATGAAACTTCAGCAGTGTGCTCGCTGTAAGAGGACGATCACATGGATGTGACTATTGTGAGTAAAAGTTATAGCGCCACCAACTGGCAGCAGGAAGTGTGTCACTTTCAAAATGCTTTGAAATCACCCTTTTATTTTTACCCGATTTGCTTCAAACTTCATCTGTATAATGTAAACATACGGCAGATGTAGACCTGTGAATGGATTCTTGATATCTTTGATACTGTTGCCGTGGCAACGCATCAAACTTTACCCTTCTTTTAGGATGCTTTTAGGATGCTTTTGAGACCCTTAGCATGCTTCAAATTGCATGAAACTCGACAGACACATAACATTTATTAGCCAGTAGACATGTGCAAAGTTGCAGAAACGGGCGTGGTGAGGGCTCAGTAGCGCCACCTTTTGACAAAAGTGGGGTGGTTAGTTTTAACTAGAGTTACAAAAATTGGTATGTATATTGTACTCCTCGAGCCGGACAACTTTCTAATTGACACTTATTAGCTAGGACCCACAGAAAGTCAGATATTTTTGTTTGAATATGGCCACTCTGAGCCTACATGTCTCTGTGTCTCTGTGTCTTTGGCTGGCTGGCTGGCTGTCTGTGTGTGTGTGTGTTTGTGCAGGGGGAGGGGGCTTAACCATTTCACTGCTGTGTGTATGACCTGCATAAAGAAAATACATTTCTCAAGCCTGGTATTTTTTAATTAAGTTTTTATTTTTATTTTTTATAAGTAAAGGCATATAACCAGTTTAATTGTAGTGAATTGACAATAGTTTTATATAATTAGTTTATTAATCAGATTAACTTGGTCAATAAACTTGGTCTGAAAATTTGGTCCATAAATCAAACACACTTGCATGTAATAATATGAAACTTGGTACACATATAGATCTCATCGTTTCATATATACTTCACACTCTTACTTTTTACCCCAGCCCAACAGGAAGTTGGCTATTTAGGGTTGTGTTTAAAACACATGCAATGGAATTTAAATTATTGCTCCTAGAGCACTGAACCAAATTCGCCGAAACTCGATCAGCGTGAAGTCAAGACATTAAGGATGAAAAAGTGCCACGGGATTTTTGATATCTCGAACGGTTTGGCCGTGGCGAGGAAACGAAATTATGGTGAGAAACATGAAACAGGATGTGTGTTATAACTTCAGCATACATTAACTGATCTTGATGAAACTTCAGCAGTGTTTTCGCTGTAAGAGACCGATCACATGGATGTGACTATTGTGAGTCAAAGTTATAGCGCCAACAACTGGCAGCAGGAAGTGTGTCACTTTCAAAATGCTTTGAAATCACTCTCTTATTTTTAACCGATTTGCTTCAAACTTCATCTGTATAATGTAAATACACGGCAGATGTAGACCTGTGAATGAATTTTTGATATCTTTGATACTGTTGCCGTGGCAAAGAAACAAACTTTAACATTCTTTTTTGATGCTTTTGGGACTCTTAGCATGCTTGAAATTGCTTGAAACTCAACAGATACATCACATTTATTAGCCAGTAGACATGTGCAACTATGGCAAAAGATTAAAGTAATGTCAAAAAAGTAAACACTAAAAGCCTCATATCTTCTAAAAATGTAATTATACATCATTTGTTTCTAAATTAAATTATACAAATATTATAACTTCCCCAATTTTTCCTTTTTTTCATTTAAGAATTATGTTTACGTTCAAAAACAGCCAGAATTGTTGTAAAATTCAGAAAAAAATAATAATCTGAGTCATACGTAGTGCTATACTGCCCTCTTGTGTTCAATATCAGGTAGGCCTATTGTGTATTCCCACCGGTTAATCAACGTGTGACTCCGCTGGGACTTGGGAGCTTTTAAGTCGCTTACTTAAAACCGAAAGTCAAAATACGGATGTCCGCACAAGACATTAATGGTGTGGAGTAGAGCGAGCATTTTAAATAAATTCCTATTAAGTAGGATTGAACTACACAGAAAGAATGTTCACTCTGTTCTGCTGGTTCCTCGCTGGTGGATCATATGATTACTTTGTCATAATCTATGACAAAAATGCTATTATAAACTATATTAATAATAGATAATACACATTGCTCTTATTTTTAAAAAATACATTCATGAAAAACAAGATAACAAAAATCATAAAAAGATATAGCCATGGCTGCTATAAATGTTTGAAATGCATAGGACAGATGTTTAATGACGCAGCAACATATAATTGAAAGGCAATTAATAATCTGTCATTACGTCACTGCATTATGATATTACGGCTCTAATACGGTGCAGCACAAAGCACTTGTGTGCATCCCGAGCGGAGAATGATGTGCTTGAAGCCACATGAAGTTACAGCGCATTGAGTCCGTATTGAAAAGTTCAAAGCACAAAGGAAATACATATTTATGAACAGTGTATTATACATTATCTATCTATGCAATAGTTTATTGAGCCTTTTCTTTTAAAGGTTTTAAATTTCAGTTACTGTGTGCGTGAAGAACAATTATAGTGCTCTGACTCTAGTGTTGTGATCTAACCGACAGCGTCTGACACCCGGTAGAAAGTAACACGATTAAGTTACAGCAATAAAGTCCAGCAAGAAAAAGTTTCTTCATTCGAAAATATAGACCTTTAGACCTTTATCTTAAAGACCCAGTATAATAGGATTAACATTGAATCATCTTGAAGATCGTTTCATCATTGACTGTAACCGAATGCGACGTGCTGTTTGAATGCTGAATGGAGAATGACTGACAGGCGCAGAGAGGGAAAAGTTTACGTGTTCTTGAATTTAATGACTTAAATATTAATTTCTATATCACATAATAGCTTCAGAACACTTATAATACAGTACACAAAAACTTAATGGTACTTTAGAAAGTTTTTGTGCCGTTGTGCCTTACATAGAATAGTATATGCACAATATAGAATTTGAATCAGCCTCGTCAAAGATGGCAGTGTCAGAGCCGATACCGATCCTGAGTATCTAACCGGCACACTTCTTTTCAACAGTCAAATTGAAATTGAAATTGCTTGAAACTCAACAGATACATCACATTTATTAGCCAGTAGACGTGCAAAGTTTCAGAAACGGGCATGGTGCAAGGACTAAATAGCGCCACCTTTTGACAAAAGTGGGGTTGTTAGTTTTATCTACAGTTACAAAAATCGGTATATACATTTTACTCCTCAAGCCGGACAACTTTCTATACATAGTCATTAGCTCGGACCAAGAGGAAGTCCGATATTTTGGTTTGAATATGGTGAGCCTCTCTCTGAGCCTACGTCCCTGTATGGCAAGCCCTTTTGGCCCTCTGCTATTCTCAATATATATGCTGCCACTTGGTAATATTATAAGAAAACATGGAATTAATTTCCACTGTTACGCTGACGACACTCAATTATATATTTCATCACGACCAGATGAAAACACTAACTCATCTAAAATGACAGAGTGTCTCAAAGATATAAAATGCTGGATGACGCGTAATTTCCTGCTATTAAATTCAGATAAAACGGAGGTATTACTTATTGGTCCAAAAAACTACTCACAAAACCTCTCACAATACAACTTTAATATAGACGGATGTCCTGTTACTTTATCCACAACAGTAAAAGACCTGGGTGTTATACTAGACCGCAACTTGTCGTTCGAAAATCATATTTCATATGTTACAAGAACAGCCTTTTTCCACCTTAGAAACATTGCTAAGCTACGTAACATGCTATCTATTTCTGATGCAGAAAAATTAGTTCACGCATTCATGACCTCGAGACTAGATTACTGTAATGCTTTATTAGCTGGTTGTCCTGCATCCTCAATAAACAAGCTACAGTTAGTACAAAATGCAGCTGCTAGAGTTCTTACTAGGTCAAGAAAATATGATCATATAACACCGATTTTATCATCTCTACACTGGTTACCTATTAAGTTCCGCATCAACTACAAAATACTACTACTGACCTATAAAGCCCTAAATGGTTTAGCACCTATGTACTTAACGGACCTTCTTTCGCCCTACAATCCACCGCGTTCCTTAAGATCACTAAACTCAAGGCTTCTGGTCATTCCTAGGATATCGAAGTCCAGTAAAGGAGGGAGGGCGTTCTCGCATTTGGCTCCAAAACTCTGGAATGGCCTTCCCGATACGGTCCGAGCCTCTGACTCGCTGACACAGTTCAAAACTAGATTAAAGACGCATCTCTTTAGTCAAGCATTCACATAATGCTTACCTTCTAGTCCTCTGTTATGCCATACGGAACCGTTTGCCACTGAAACTGCTTAACGCACCAGTGGGGCTCGACAGCCTTTTAGACAAACGGGTCGGCGCGTATGGTTGGGTTGCGGAGAGTTCGGGTTACGGAGAGTTTGTGAGTTATAACGGAAATTATTATGAACATCAGCTATGCTAATTATTTCCCATCTGCCTTTCTGCTGTTATCTCGGGACGCTTGTCCCGAGAAAAATGGCGTTCGTCAGGTCCAGTTTTGTGTCCAGCCTCTCACGGGGATTTCGGATGCCCCAACGCCTGTGATGAGACGACTCAACGCCTGTGATGAGACGACTCAACGCCTGCGATATGTTATGGCGCCGTTTGATTCATAAACAATATTTATATTTAATATTTATATTTAAACAATATGAATGTAAGCCAGAGGAGAACTGGCCCCCGACTGAGCCTGGGTTCTCCCAAGGTTTTTTTTTTTCCATCCAATCTGATGGAGTTTTGGTTCCTTGCCACTGTCGCCTTGCTTTTGGCTTGCTTTGAGCTTGCTCAGTTGGGGTTATTTATTTAGTGTTTAGCAATGTTGTTGATCTGTGTTGTGCTACTTACATGTTATCACTGTGAAGCTGCTTTGATACAATCTGTATTGTGAAAAGCGCTATATAAATAAATGTGACTTGACTTGACTTGACTTGACTTTTAACATTTAAAAGCTAAGTTTGCCTATCCGGAATTAACATTGTAGATATCAACAACGTCTTTCTGTCTAGTCGTAATTACATTTTGGATAGTTTGTATTATCATTTAAGATATCTGTAACATAATTTTGACTAGTCGAAATGACAGAGTATGGCAAGCCGTTTTAACATTTAATCATGAAAGGGCCAAAGCCTTCGGCACCGCCACCCGGGTGCCTTTAGGTAACTAAAGGAACCGGGGTTGCGGTGCCACCGGCTTGGGCCCGCCATCGCTGCTCGCAGCTATATTTAGGGCCCAAGCCCTGAAAGGGCGAAGGCCCTATTGTTTTCCTAACGATTATTAGGGCCCAAGCCCTGAAGGGGCGAAGGCCCTATTGTTTTCCTTGGGATTATTAGGGCCCAAGCCCTGAAAGGGCGAAGGCCCTATTGTTTTCCTAAGGATTATTTATTATTAGGGCCCAAGCCCTGAAAGGGCGAAGGCCCTATTGTTTTCCTTAGGATTATTATTATTATTATTATTATTATTATTATTATTATTTATACGACTATTCGGGCACTTTTGGGGCCCTTAACATGCTCAAAAACTCTTGAAACTTTGCACACGGGTCAGAACCCGCGGCCATCAGGGCCGGGCTGAAGATGGTACCCGGGCGTGGCAGGGGGGCTAGACAGCGCCCCCTGGAACGGGGTCCGAACACTTGGTCCATAAATCAAACACGCTTGCATGTAATAATATGAAACTCGGTACAATTAAAGATCACATCAGGCCAAACAACTTTCGTGCTCTAAGTTTTATGACAGTTCAAATGGAAGTTATTTATGAATTATGAATTATGGGTTGTTTGAATAATTGTCCTAGGAGAAATACATCAAATCACAAGGCATGTGTTTACCAATCACAACCAAACTCGGTGTGCATGAAGTCAAGACATTGAGGATGCTCAATTCCGGACGGATTTTTGATATCTCGAACGGTCTGGCCGTGGCGAGGAAATGAATTTTATGACTAAAAAATGACACATAAAGTGTGTTATAACTTTGCTCAATTTACCTACAGTTACAAAACTTACCACGTATATTGTTCTCGTCAAGCCGATCAACTTTCCAATTTAAAGTCATTCGCTCTGAGCAACAGAAAGTCAGATATTGTAGTTTGAATGGATTTATTTCCCCTGCGATTCTCTCTCTCTCTCTCTCTCTCTCTCTCTCTCTCTCTCTCTCTCTGTGTGTGTGTGTGTGTGTGTGTGTGTGGGTGTGTGTGTCTGTGTGGGGAGGGGAGGGCTGTTGTCTGTGTTTATGTGTGTGTGTGTGTGGCTGGCTGCGATTTTTCCTACAAGTCCTTGTCTCTAAGTCCTTGTCTTTTTGCATAACAATTTTGCATAACAATATTTTTAAATGACAAAATAGGCATATAACCCCCATCTTTTAAATGTATAGTTTGCTTTAAATAAAAGTAAGATTGTATTTGTAATTGAAGTTGAATGAATTTAAAATTCATGTGCTATATTTCAATATATTTGTTTTCCTTAAGATTTTAAAACACTAACTTCATTCTTATCTGAATTACAAATATTTGTTTCTGTATAAAATAATACTCTGACTAAAAACACATTTGATGTTTTTTTTTTTTTTTGGATTTTTATTTACATGTATTTATGTGTGTGTGTGTGTGTGGTGTGTGTGTGTGTGTGTGTGTATATAAAGTGCAGGGTTTTTTTTAGATAAAGTAGAATTTCTATAACTATGTGTTGAACTAATAAATCACTCTTGTGTGTGTAAAACACAATCTACTTAATACAGACAACTTCATTATAAAGGATAAATAACTAATCCAAAAAATATATGATTATAATCTATGACAAAAAAAGCCATTACAAACTATATTAATGGAAAATACACATTGCTCTTTGTATTGTTGTAAAATATTCATGAAAAACAAGATAACAAAAATCAAAAAGATAAATTATTTTAGATATAGCCATGTTTTAAATGTATAGCAGAGATGTTAATTGAGGCAGCAACATACAAACTTTCTAGAACAACATGGACCTGAATAGCTGGTATTTATGGAGGACAGTGAAGAGGAAGAGGGTGCAAATCAAACAGCTCATTCTCAGACTACACAGCAAACAGCTTAAGTTTTTAGTGCTTTGTTTGAGGTTTTTAGTGCTCTGTCCTATCTATTATCAACATATAATAGATAGAACAGAACAAGAAAGGCAATTAATAATCTGTCATTGCGTCACTGCATTATGATATGAAAGGCTCAGTACAGTGTGGCACAAAACGCTTATGCGCATCCCGAGTGGAGAATGATGCGCTTAAAGCCACATGGAGTTACAGCGCACAGCGCATCGAGTCCGCATTGATGCAAGCTCTACAATACACTTCTTTTTGATAGTCAAAGCGGGGGTTACGTTTTTACACGTCGTACAGAATAACCCTAAAGGCACCAAGGTGGCGGTGCCACCGGCTTTATATTAAATATAAATATAGCTGTGAGCAGCGATAAAGCGCCAAAGCCGGCGGTACCACCATCCCGGTGCCTTTGGGTAACTAAAGGCATCGGGGTTGCGGTGCCACCGGCTTGGGCCCGCAATCGCTGCTCGCAGCTATATTTAGGGCCCAAGCCCTGAAAGGGCGAAGGCCCTATTGTTTTCCTAACGATTATTATTATTATTATTATTATTTATACGACTATTTGGGCACTTTTGGGGCCCTTAACATGCTCAAAAACTCTTGAAACTTTGCACACGGGTCAGAATCCGCGGCCATCAGGGCTGGGCTGAAGATGGTACCCGGGCGTGGCAGGGGGGCTAGACAGCGCCCCCTGGAACGGGGTCCGAAAACTTGGTCCATAACTCAAACACGCTTGCATGTAATAATATGAAACTCGGTACACATGTTGATCTCATCGTTCATATATACCTCAAACTATTACTTTTTACCCCAGCCCAACAGGAAGTCGGTTATTTAGGGTTGTTCATAAAACACTCGCAATGGAATTTGAAGTACTCCTCCTAGAGAATTCAAACACACGGCACGAAACTCAGTCAGCATGAAGTCAAGGCATTGAGGATGAA